>NC_041384.1:67029108-67029472 GCF_002162155.2 Triticum dicoccoides | reverse complement strand
CTGCAGCTAAGCTTCCGAGTGAGAGGCTTGCTCATCACTCGGTAGGAGTTTTGAAACTTAGGCGAGCACGGGGCTGCAGCTAAGCCTCCGAGTATGAGGTTTTCTCATCCCTCGGTAGGATTTTTGAAACTTAGGCGAGTACTAGACTGCAGCTAAGCCCCCGAGTGTGAGGTTTGCTCATCACTCGGTAGGATTTTTGAAACTTGGGCGAGTACTAGACTGCAGCTAAGCCCCCGAGTGTGAGGTTTGCTCATCACTCGGTAGGATTTTTGAAACTTAGGCGAGTACTAGACTGCAGCTAAGCCCCCGAGTGCGAGGTTTGTTCATCACTTGGTAGGATTTTTGAAACTTAGGCGAGTACTAG
>NC_041384.1:66990791-67029096 GCF_002162155.2 Triticum dicoccoides | reverse complement strand
AGGCGAGTACCGGACTGCAGCAAACCCCCGAGTGAGAGGCTTGCTCATCACTCGGTAGGATTTTTGAAACTTAGGCGAGTACTAGACTGCAGCTAAGCCCCCGAGTGAGAGGCTTGCTCATCACTCGGTAGGATTTTTGAAACTTAGGCGAGTATTGGACTGCAGCTAAGCCCCTGAGTGAGAGGCTTGCTCATCACTCGGTAGGATTTTTGAAACTTAGGCGAGTACTGGACCGCAGCTAAGCCCCCGAGTGAGAGGCTTGTTCATCACTCGGTAGGATTTTTGAAACTTAGGCGAAATGGGTTCGCAGCTAAGCCACCCACTGGGGGATTTCAGAAACATACGTAAACAATCGACAATCTTTTTAGAAGACTGTAAAACTCTTGTCTTTGATAAACAAAATACAAAGGTGTTTTTTATTACATCTCAGCAGACTGAGTGTTTACGTATAAAAGGAGCAGAGCAGCTCCACATTCCAGGCGTGTGGCTCGTCTTTCTTGTGCTCGACATCGTAAAGGTGGTACGCTCCATTGTGGAGCACTCTGGTGACCACGAAGGGGCCTTCCCAAGAGGGAGCAAGCTTGTGTGGTTTCTGCTGATCCACTCGGAGAACTAAGTCTCCCTCTTGAAATGCTCGACCCCTCACATTTCTGGCATGGAATCGACGCGGATCTTGCTGATAGATGGTTGATCGGATCAAGGCCATCTCTCTTTCTTCTTCAAGGAGGTCAACTGCATCCTGTCGCGCTTGTTCTGCTTCTTCCTCTGTGAAAAGCTCGACTCGGGGTGCATTGTGGAGCAAGTCACTCGGAAGTACAACTTCGGTTCCATAAACCAAGAAAAACAGGGTTCTGCCAGTCGACCGATTGGGAGTTGTCCTCAATCCCCATAATACTGATGGAAGTTCGTCGATCGAGGCTCCTGCTGCGTGTTTGAGGTCACGCATCAGTCGAGGTTTCAGTCCTTTGAGAATCAATCCATTTGCCCTTTCAGCCTGTCCATTCGACTGGGGGTGAGCGATCGAGGCATAGTCGACTCGAGTGCCTTGTGAAGCACAAAAAGTCCTGAACTCATCAGAATCAAAGTTTGATCCGTTGTCAGTGATGATGCTGCGGGGAACACCATATCTGAATGTTATCTCTCTGATGAAGCTGACAGCAGTACTGGCATCAAGGTTCTTGATAGGCTTGGCTTCAATCCACTTGGTGAACTTGTCGACTGCTACAAGCACATGAGTGAATCCGCTCCAGCCAGTCCTCAAAGGTCCAACCATATCCAATCCCCAAACAGCAAAAGGCCAGACGAGCGGAATGGTTTTCAGGGCTGACGCGGGCTTGTGAGACATGTTGGAGTGGAACTGGCAACCTTCACATTTGTCGACTATTTCTTGTGCCATCTCATTTGCTCGAGGCCAGTAAAATCCCGCTCGGTATGCTTTGGCCACAATGGTCCGAGAGGACGCATGGTGACCACAGGTCCTCGAGTGGATATCATTGAGGATTACTCGACCTTCTTCAGGTGTTATGCATTTCTGGCAAACTCCAGTCACACTTTCTCTGAACAACTGTCCTCTTATCATGGTGAAGCCCTTAGATCGATGAATGATCTGTCGAGCCTCTTCTTCATCTTCTGGGAGTTCTCTTCTAAGAATGTATGCGATATATGGTACTGTCCAATCGGGGGTGATGACCAAAACTTCCATGATCAAGTCGACCACGGCTGGAATCATGATTTCAGTCGGATCGGTGGCACTCTTCAGCTGTGGGGGCTCTTCAGTGAAGGGATCTTCTTGAACTGAAGGTGCATGAATATGCTCCAGGAACACATTACTGGGAATGGCTTCTCTCTTGGAGCCTATCTTTGCCAGATCATCGACTGCTTGATTTTCAGTTGGGGGATGTGATGGAGCTCTAACCCCTCGAACCTCTTTTCTAACTTTCTTACTGCATTGCAATAACCAGTCATGGCTGGGCTTCTGATGTCCCACTCCTTCATCACCTGATTGACCACTAAATCCGAGTCGCCATAGACCATGAGGCGACGGACGCCGAGTGAAATGGCCATACGCAACCCATACAGAAGTGCCTCATATTCAGCCTCATTGTTGGAGGAGTCTGAAAGTGCGTTATATCGACTAGAGGGGGGTGAATAGGCAATTTTTATGAATTCTTCACTGAGGAATTTGCAGGTGAGGAAATTCCTTAGCGAAGAACTACTAGCAGCGGAATAAGTACTCAAAAGTAAACATAGCAGAACACAAGCATAGTCATCATGATGAAATGAAGACAGGCACAGAGTAGAGAAAGCGTAAGCACAGGATGAAGACAAACAGACGGAAGAAATTGAACTGAGGAAATTGAGAAAATCTTCAGTCAAAGTCTTCAAGCACGGATATGAACAAGCACACAACACAGTTATGAGGAAATGAAAGAGTTGAGGAAATAGAACCAGTAAGCTTGGTGAAGACAATGATTTGGTAGACCAGTTCCAACTGTTGTCTCAGTTGTACGTCTGGTTAGGGCGGCTAGGTATTTAAACCTGAGGACACACAGTCCCGGACACCCAGTCCTGAACACGCAGCTCAGGACACTCAGTCCTCACCATATTCCCCTTGAGCTAAGGTCACACAGACCTCGCCCAATCACTCGTGGTAAGTCTTCAGGTGACTTCTGAACCTTCACAAACTTGGTCACTCGGTGATCCACAATTCCTCTTGGATGCTCTAGACCATGATGCCTAACCATCTGGAAGAAGCACAGTCTTCAAAGGTAACAAGCGTCGGATCCATGCAGGATCAATCTCTTCAGTGATGCTCAATCACTTGGGGTTTGTAGGTGTTTGGGTTTGGGTTTTCCTCACTTGATGATTTTCGCTCAAAGTCCTCGGAGGATGGGTTGCTCTCAAATGACAAGTGACAGTTTCTCTCGAAGCAGCCAACCAGCTAGTGGTTGTAGGGGCGGCTATTTATAGCCTAGGGAGCAGCCCGACACGATAAGACATAAATGCCCTTCAATGATAAGACCGTTAGGTGGATAGATATTTTGGGACAGATGGCGCATAGCACAGCAATGGTCGGAATTTTGAGTGGCGAAAACCTCAGGGCTATCATGTTCCTCACTTTGTAGGCAATCCGCACTAGCGAATTCCTAACTCCTCAGTCAGAACAAATTCCTCAGAGACCAGAAGAACTTCGTCTCTGTCACTGAAGAATATGACTGAACTGTATGAGATTTCCAATGGCTTCACTCGAAGGGATTGGTAGCTGTAGGATTTGAGTTGAGCATCACATGGAAATTTTTCCTTAGTATTTCCTCGACCCCCTTTAACAGTACGGTGTTTCCTATGACTCAAGAAAGAGAAAATGAAACTACGAAAACAAAAGTCTTCACGCTTCATGTTCCTCGAATGAATACCAAGTCTTCAAGGTCACACCAATTTCTTCACTTTCAAAGTCTTCAGAAATCCAAAGTCTTCAGTCAAAGAACTTCATTTTTATGGGTCGACTTTCTCTGTAAATATCAAACTCCTCATAGACTTATAGACCTGTGTACACTCACAAACGCATTAGTCCCTTAACCTACAAGTCTTCAATACACCAAAGTCACTAAGGGGCACTAGATGCACTTACAATCTCCCCCTTTTTGGTGATTGATGACAATATAGGTTAAGTTTTCAACAGGGATAAACATATGAAGTGTAAATACTGATATTGAGGAATTTGATTGCAAGATATAGAAGAACTCCCCCTGAATATGTGCATGGTGAGGTATTTGCTTTTGAAGTATTGCACACTTGAAGAGTAGAATCATGAAGAATTTGAAATGCATGATGAAATATGGTGACTGATGTAATTCAGCATGCGTGCATTAGCATATATGAGGAATAAGCATGCAGAAAAACATATCAAAAGTATCAGAGCACCATCGGGTTTAAGTTTACAACTCGATCCAATAAAGTCTCAGAAGAACGAGAGTTGTAACTTAACAAAAAACGCCCATATAGAAAGACCCGCTTGAAGACTAACTCAAAATTCTCCCCCTTTGTCATCAAATGACCAAAAGGATCGAATATGAGGACTAACGCCCCTAAAGAATATCAAGTTGATGAAGGAGCGCCAGCGTTGTTGGGGTCGTTTGTCGTGGAAGGGCCTGCCGCAGTGTCGTCCAAGTCTTCGTACTCGTCGGTATCGCGGGATGAAGATTATGTGCTGGACACCAAAGAAGGAATCTTGACCTTCTTGAATTTCTTCGGTGGAGGTGCAGACCAGTCAAAATCTTCCTTGAGACCCATTTTCTTGAGATCTTCTTCACCATACAGATGTGATAGAATGGCCCAAGTGCGACCGAAAACTTCATGGAGGTAGTAATGGTTTTTCTTCACTGCATTGTGCGTAGCAGTCATGTTGTGAAGAAATGAACCAAACCGATGCTTAACCCATTTATGATTTCGATCCACCTTCTGGTGAAGACTAAGCAGAAGCTCATGATCAGTCATCACACAAGGAGCAGTGGCTTGAGGAGTAGACTTGGGTGCATTGGCAGAGTCATGTGTGGCAGAGTCATCATTGGTGGAATAAGATGCAGCTTTGTGAAACTGTCCATCCAATGGACGAATGCCTCCATCTATAACAGCTGGTGCCTTGCCCTTTTCATCAACTGAGGAATATGTCTGCTTGAGGACTTCAATCGGGGGCAAGTAGCTGAGGTGATTCTGAAAATCGGCTTTGTAGTTGAGTGAAGACCTTGTCCTGAGGAATCTCATAATCCAAGGTGTATAAGGCTTCAGCTCAAACGGAGAAAGTGCAACATTTGCCAAAGTCCTCATGAAGAAATCGTGATAATTGATGGGAATGCCATGAACGATATTGAATACCAGATTCTTCATGATGCCAACAATTTCCTCATCAGATGAGTCGTGGCCTTTGATGGGACTCATTGTCCTCGTTAGAATGCGATAGACAGTTCTGGGCACATATAGTAATTCCTTCATGAGGAATTTGGTTCATGGGGCCTGACCTGGCTTCAAAGGTTTCATCAGAACTTGCATGTAGTGATTTGTAAGCTCGGGTTCACTGTAAATGCAACGAGATTCTTCAAGGGGAGGACTGAGTGGTAAGGCACGAAGCAATTCAGTAGCTGGTGCTGTGTAGTGAGTGTTCTCAGACATCCAGTCCAGCACCCATGAATTGATATCTTCAGAATCTCCTGTGATGTGCAGCGTCGAACAAAATTGAAGAATGAGTTCTTCATTCAAATCACAGATGTCAGAGCAGAAATTTAACAGTCCAGCGTCATGAAGAACACTGAGGACTGGCATGAAGCACGGTACAGATTCCATATCCACGTGAGGAATGTGCTCATGGTAGAAGATTTTGTTTTTGTTGAAAAGCGCTGAGGAATAGAAATTGGGTTGGCTGGCTGTCTAGAAACGCCTCTTCCTAATGCGAGCAGAGTCATAAGGGTTGTAGTTTGTGAAGAATACGTGCTCGCCGAAGAAATCATCAGCCTTGAATTTTTGCTTCCTGGAGAATGGATCCTTTGGCTTGGGTAGAGGAGTGTCAGTGAGTTGCATCACAACCTCAGGAATCTCAATCACAGGTTCTTCAGGCTGAGGAATTTCTGGTTCCTCTTCAGTGGCAGTCTGCGTCTTCAGATGTTCAGCAACAGCAGTTTCTTCAGCACTAGTGGCTGGAATTTCTTCACGTACAGATGAAGTGGAGTGAGTTTCTTAAGAGCCCATTTGAACAGTTTGTGCAGGGGACTGAGGTATTTGCTGCAATGGTGTGAACATTAGAGAGTTTGGATGCTGACTTTCCCAGAATTCATCACTCATCACTGGTGTGGAGCAGCCAACATCCACATCTTCATCTTCCATTTCTTCAACGCCAGCCTCTTCAGCAGTGAACTGAGGCAGAGGCGAGGAAATGACAGGTGTTGAAGGGATCTCATCCACTTCAATTTCTTCATCCAACTTGTCTGACGAAACAGCAGAATGAGTTTCTTCATCAGATCCGCTGGGAATCACATATTCTTCATTGAAAGGAACAAAGTCCTTTGATGGCATGGTAGAGAGAGGAACAACATCAATGGAATTTTCAAACGAGCTAGTCAAAGGCTTCATCTTCTTCAGAGCTGAAGAATCTGAAGTAGCTGATGCTTTCCTTTTCTTCACTGATGCACGCTCTGCAGCCGTGGTTTTCTTCACATCTGATGCAGATGGAAGGATCGGAGTTGGTGTTGGCGCAGGAGGAGCAGAGGAATCTGGTTGATTTTCTTCAGGCACAACTGATGCAGTTGCCCAGATTTCTTCATATTCTTCAGGTGCACCACTAGTGGATGCCCTGACAATTTCTTCAGCGGCTGGTATGCAGTCATCAGCCCTGGAACTCACATTTTCTTCAGCAGCCTGATTTTCATCAACGGTGCTGGCATGTTCTTCAGTCGGCTGAGAAGATGCTTCAGCCTGAGGAACTTCCTGTTGTGTTGGGGCTGCAACATTTTAGGTGAAGTTATCCGCAAGTTTCACAAAGTGCACCTTGGCTCCAAGCCAGTCAGCGCGGTATGCGTCAAATTCATCACTGAGTTTCTTGATCTCGGTTTGAACAGTGACAAGTTCTTCAGTTGTCATAGAGACAACGTTTTTCTTCAGATAGCGCTCCTTCTTGTACTGCGCTTTCTTGATCTGTCTGGCCCTCTCATATTTCCATTTTTCTTCTTGTATGAAGTGGGTCAGCATGTGACTTTGGCCAGGAGTCAGCTTGAAGTCAGGCATGGGAGTGTTGGGGTCCTTGTGCCAAACATCAATGTATTCGAGGATCAACTTTGGATCCAAAAGTAGTGGCACATCTGTTCCCTTGGCTCTAGCGGCCCTGACTTGCCTATCTCTGGTGATTTCAGCAAGTTCATCATCATCAGCTTCGTCTTCTTCAGATGGCACTTGGAAGGCGACCTACTTCTTCTGAGGACTAGGGCGAGGACCTCGTCCAGCAGTGGCCTTTGTCTTCAGTAGAGAGGGTCCCATTGAAGAATTTGGTGCAACTGAGGAACTAGCTGAAGATCCTGAGGCAATTGAGACGCATGTGGTCCTTTGACACGTGGCGAGATGCACAGGTGCAGAGGACTTTGTCGGAGCAGCTGAGGACTTGTGAGGAGCTGAGGATTTGGGAGGAACAGGAGCAACATGAGAAGTTGGCCTTGAGGGCTTTGAAGATTCTGGCCATGAGGGCATTGCTGATGAACTTGGCCTTGAAACCACTGAAGGTGAAGCACTTGGCTTGTGCGCAGGCTTCTTTGACATAGCCTTCTTAGGCTTGATAGAGGCCTCGGCGGCAGCAACAGCAGCAGAGTCTTCGTTGAATTTCCTCACAGCTTCTTTGGCTTGTTTAGCCAACTTGGCTTGGCGCTTGGCCCATTCATCAGGATAATCCTCACCACGCTTGAGGCTGGTGGGATCAGCTATTTGGCCAGGTGCCAATGGAGGTCTTGGGCATGGAGGATTGAGTGCGAATTTCTTCATGTATGTGGGAGTGACATATCTGTACTCTCTCCACTCTCTAGCCCATCTCCTCTCTATCTTCTGAATGTGCGCCTTGCGCTGATTTTTGTCTTCGTCAGGAGGTGTGCAGTACCCAGCATATATATCATCAGGGATCTCAAATACTGTGTTGACCTCATTCCTCTTTCCTCCTTTCTGTGGCTTCTTATCGTCGGCCATTTTCTTCAGTTGAGGAATTTGAACAATTGAATTCTCTGAAGAAGTATGCAACTTTTCTTCGAGGAACGCTGCAAATGAGTTAAGTTGATGAGAACCTAGTGATTCAGCAGCTGACATGAGTACCTGTGAACAGAGTATAGTTGCGAGGAATTTGGAGAGGTCATATGCGTTCTCAGAAGGTTTTATAAAGAAAAAGTTTGAGGAATTTGACCAGATAAGTCTTGAAGAATTTCACTAAGCGTTCTTAGTCCTAGGTTCCAGAGTTGTACAGATCAGAAATCCGCACAATTGAGGAATCTTGAAGAGAAATTCGCAGCTTAGAGAAATGAATCAAGAACAAATGATATGAGAGGTGTTTTAGTGTGTGAAGATATGACGAAAAACACCTTTGAAGATTTTGTAGATAATCATTCAAATCAACGAGGGCAGTAAAAGTAACTTTTAATTACCCTGAACGAATAACACGATGAACTAGAGTGAGGAGATGTGAAGTTCGTTAGTGCGGATCTTCCACGCCCTAACTTGGCGGAGGAAGACAGCTACGGCAGCGGCGGAGTGAAGATTTCTGCTGCCGGCGCGAGTACGGCGGCGACTAGGTCAAGGCAGTGAAGCTCTTCCTCACCGGCGACGATGAAGTAGCAGCGACGCTAGGGTTTGAGAAGCTCGAGCTGGAGAGAGGTTGAACGGAGTAAAAGAAGTGAGGAAGGGGAGAGGGATATTTATAGCCATGGTGAAACCGTTCGCCCGAAGAATTTGGACGAACGTGCCCCTGACCCTTCTCATTCGCATGACATGTGTCACCCACGTACTGAGAAGTGGAGATCGTGTTAGACCGTGGGTGAGTGGATAAGTATGTCGAGGGATGCGGAACGGTTTGAGCGGCAACGCCAAAGAATTGGATAAGATAAGTTAAAAGTTCCGTTCGCAATTTCTTCAGCTGACAAGGACACAATGAAGATTTTGAACGAGTTTCAAATAGAACGCACATGAAGAATTTGTGAATAGATTGGGTTGAGTATAGCATAGAGGGGGAAGGGTCTGATCACATTCACTTAGCAGAAAAACCAACTTGAAGAAGTAGCCATAAGTGAATGTTGTAGAGGACATAAACTCACATATATATATATATAGCCAATGAAGAAAAACAACGGAAACAGTGAAGACAATGCAAAGTTGAAGAATTTGAACAACTGAGGTATTTCAACTTTTGGTGGTGGCGTGACCCACCGTATAAGAATGATGATTTCAGACACCGCGTACAATTATCGTAGGGTTCTGAGAATCAAATTCTTCGTTAATTTCTTCACACTTAGAGTGTTATTCTTCATTGATTGAAGAAAAACGTTTCTTCATGTGTTGCACATCTAAGTCATCAATTTTGCATAAGTGTTAGGATGAGTGTCCTTTTCAAAGAACATTTGAAGATTCTAGGATATTTAGCTCACACCGCAACTTGCTAAATCTCTTCTCATCCAAGGGCTTTTTGAAGATATCGGCTAGCTGTTCTTCAGTCTTCACATGCTCAATAGAAATGTCGCCCTTCAACACATGATCACGAAGAAAATGATGACGAATCTGAATGTGCTTAGTCTTCGAGTGCTGAACTGGGTTGTGAGCAATCTTGATGGCACTCTCATTGTCATAGAAGAGAGGCACATTCTTCATGTTGACGCCGTAGTCCTTGAGAGTTTGCTTCATCCATAGCAATTGAGCACACCAAGAACCAGCGGCAATATACTTAGCTTCAACAGTAGATAGTGATACACAGTTCTGTTTCTTCGAGGACTAACAGACCAAAGATCGTCCGAGGAAATGACATGTACCAGATGTTGACTTGCGTTCCACACGATCACCAGCATAGTCAGAGTCAGAATATCCAATGAGATCAAAAGTCAAGCCCTTGGGGTACCATAATCCAAGTGTTGGTGTGTGAGCTAGATATCGAAGAATATGCTTCACAACCTTATGGTGTGATTCCTTCGGTGTAACTTGAAATCGGGCACACATGCAAACACTAAGCATTATATCTGGCCTAGATGCACATAAGTACAATAAAGAACCAATCATGGAGCGGTATACCTTATGATCGAAGTCAATACCATTTTCATCAGTGCACAGATGGCCATTTGTGGGCATAGGAATTTTGACGCCTTTGCAATCTTGCATGCCGAATTTCCTGAGTACATCCTTGAGGTATTTCTCCTGAGATATGAATATGCCATTGCGTTGTTGACGAATTTGAAGACCTAAGAAGAATTTTAATTCTCCCATCATAGACATTTGATATTCTTCACTCATCATGTAGGCAAATTCATCACTATAACGTTGGTCAATACAGCCAAAGATAATATCACCAACATATACTTGGCACACAAACAATTCACCATCATAAGATTTAGTGAAAAGAGTAGGGTCGAGTGAACCAGGTTTGAATCCTTTCTTCATGAAGAATTCCTTCAAGGTATCATACCACGCCCGTGGGGCCTGCTTGAGGCCATAGAGGGCCTTGTTGAGTCTGAAGACTTTGTCAGGATTCTTTGGATCTTCAAAACCTGGGGGTGGAGCAACATATACTTCTTCCTCAAGCTTACCATTGAGGAATGCACTTTTCACATCCATTTGATATAAAGTGATATCATGATGGTTAGCATAAGCAAGTAATATGCGAACAGCCTCAAGTCTAGCAACAGGTGCAAAAGTTTCATTGAAATCAATTCCTTCAACCTGTGTGTAGCCTTGAGCTACGAGCCGTGCCTTATTCCTCACCACAAGACCATTTTCATCTTGCTTGTTGCGGTAGATCCACTTTGTGCCAATGATATTGTGCTTGAGAGGACCTGGCGCTTTGATGTCATTGATGATATTTTCAACTTGCACTTCTTTTGCAATGCGAGGATAAGCTGGTTGTCGTTGAGGAATTTGATCAGCATTTTCTTCAGCACCATTTTCTTCAGTATTTTCTTTAGGTGCATTAGCCCGACGTTCTTCATGTTCTGGAATGAATTCTTCAGCAGATTCTTCAGTAGGAATGACATCCTCAGTAGCCTTGAACTTGATAGTTTCTTCAGTTGCTGGTTTATCTATCACAGAAGGTAGGTGCTCTCTTTGCGAGCCATTAGTTTCATCGAACCGCACATCTACAGTTTCAACAACCTTGTGAAAAACGTTGTTGAAGACTCTGTAGGTGTGCGAGTCCTTTCCGTAACCAAGCATAAAACCTTCATGTGCTTTCGGTGCAAATTTTGAGTTTTGATGAGGATCTCTAATCCAACATTTAGCACCGAAGACTTTGAAATAACTTACATTGGGTTTCTTATCAGTGAGGAGTTCATAGGCAGTCTTCTTGAAGAATTTGTGAAGATATACTCTGTTGATGATGTGGCACGCAATATCAATTGCCTCAATCCAGAAACGACGAGGCGTTTTGTATTCATCAAGCATAGTGCGAGCCATCTCAACAAGAGTCATGTTCTTGTGCTCCACGATGCCGTTCTGCTGAGGAGTATAAGGAGCAGATAACTCATGAGTAATACCAAGTTCATCAAGATAGTCATCTAGACCAGAATTCTTGAACTCGGTTCCATTGTCACTTCTGATGTGCTTGATCTTCACACCAAAGTTGGTTGAAGCCCTCGAGGAAAATCGTTCGAAGACTTCTTGCACTTCATGTTTGTAAGTAACAATGTGTATCCATGTGTATCGAGAGTAATCATCAACAATAACAAAGCCATATAAGATGCATCATTTGTAACAGCGGAATAATGATTAGAACCAAAGAGATCCATGTGAAGCAATTCAAATGGACGAGTAGTGGTCATGATAGTCTTCGCTGGATGCTTAGCCTTTGTCATCTTCCCAGCTTCACAGGCTCCGCATAGGTGATCCTTGAGGAATTTGACATTCTCGATGCCAATGGCATGCTTCTTCTTCGCAAGCTTGTGCAGATTCCTCATGCCTGCATGACCAAGTCGGCGATGCCATAGCCAGCCTTCTGAAGCTTTTGCAAGTAGGCACACTACTGGTTGTGGTCCTGTAGAGAAATCAACAATATACACGTCTCCTCTCCTAAAGCCTTCGAACACTTTGGAATTCTCAGCTTCCATAACCACAACACAACGGTACTTGCCAAAGACAACAACCATATCGAGATCGCAAAGCATTGAGACAGACATGAGGTTGTATCCTAAGGACTCGACAAGCATGACTTTGTCCATGTGTCGATCCTTTGTGATCGCAACCTTACCTAGACCCAATACCTGACTTTTGCCTTTGTCGGCAAAAATGATATGCTTCAGATGTGACGGAGATAATGGAGCATCCATCAATAGATTCTTGTCACCAGTCATGTGATTTGTACATCCACTATCGAGGACCCACTCAGTGGCTTTGGGTTGATCATCCTGCAGATGAATTAGTGCAACTTACGAACTCATATACTTCATGAGTGAAGAATATGACATCAATTCATCAGATCAATTTCATCAAGCAAAAGAACAGATAAAGCAGTATGAGGACGTGAGAAATGAAAGTTCATTTCTTCATGATTAGCATGCGTCCTTTCAGGCATACTCAGGTCTCCAGCAGATTCTTTAGACAATTATGTACGTCTGGAGACCTGACCCTGCAGAATAAATTAGTTCTTTTTCTTCACCACCCACATTTGAAGGGGTGGCAAAGAGTTCATCACTCTGCGAGCTCCATACGAGAAAGGTGGCATAGAAGCCAGTCCATTTCGTTTCACATAAGAGGAGTTAGGATAAGCATATGAATAAGCAGAGAAATTCTTCGAGGACTTATGTACATGATGATTAGAAGAATAATGTTCATATTCATAGTCCTTAACTCTTCCCTGCGAAACAGAGTTGTTAGCACGATGATATTCATATGAGGACTTGGATCCATATAAAGAATTCGGTCCATATGAAGAATTTGCTCTGGGGTTCCTATTCTTCACAGGTGGTGTCCTGAGGACATTCACCTAAAGACTTTCAAGGCACCTTTTGGGAACCTAGATTTTTTTCATAGGGGAACCATTCCTGCAGTTAGTGCCAACATATCTAGCAAATACTGCACCATTCTGATTTTTGAACAGTTTATAGTTGGAGTCAAATGACTCATCATCAGAACGAGGAGATTCACATGCAAATCCAGATAAGTTAGATGGAGCAACTGGAGATCCCTTTGCAGCAACCCATGTAGTTTTGGGGTACTGCTCAGGCTTCCAATATGTACCATCAGCATTGAGTTTCCTCTCAAAGGCAATACCCTCTTTCCTAGGGTTCCTGTTGAGGATTTGCTTTTTAAGCACATCACAAAGAGTCTGATGCCCTTTGAGGCTTTTGTACATGCCTGTCATGTACAATTCCTTCAGCCTTGCATCGTCAGTGATACTAGCAGTGTCCTCAGATGAGGAATTAGTGATAGCAGAGGCAGGTGAAGAATTTGTAGCATTAGAAGCATTTGAACATTCAGGTGAAGAATTAGCAGATTCACGTTCGGTGCATTTCAAACAAGGAGGAACAAATTCTTCCCGAGAAGCGTTGATTTGTTGAGCAAGTAATGAATCGCGCTCCTTCTGGAGATCTTCATAACTCACTCTTAGCTTCTCAAGGTCTTGCTTTCTTTGAAGAAATTCATAAGAAAGCTTCTCATGATCAGATAAGATAGTGTTATGATGACCTTGAAGGTTGTCAAACCTAGTCTGAAGTCTCTGAAGATTTTCAGTCAAGGCTTTAGTGCGATCCATTTCTTCACCCAACATATCATCACTTTTGTCTAGCATGTTTTGAACCTTTTGAAAAGCCCTTTGTTGTTTTACAACAATCTTAGCAAGTTTAGAATAGCTGGGCTTAAGGTTTTCATCAGATTCATTCTCACTTGATTCAGAGGAGGTATATTTGAGTACCTTGGCACCCTTTGCCATGAAGCAATAGGTGGGAGCGTAGTCATCTTTGCCTTCATCAGCCTTGTTGGTGAGGTCATTTTCTTCAGTATTAAAGATAGACTTACTGACGAATGCAGTAGCGAGGGCTAGGCTCGCCACTCCGGATTCGGACTCCTCAGATGCCTCCTCTTCCTCATTTTCTTCAGATTCAGCCTCAGAGTCCATTTCCTTGCCAATGAATGCCCTAGCCTTCTTGGAGCTGCTCTTCTTGTGAGATGAGGATTTTGAGGATTTTGATTATGAAGATTTTAAGGATTTCTTCTTTTTCTTCGCATCATCAGAACTGTAATCCTTGTATTTCTTCTTCTTCGATTCCTTTTCCCACTGAGGACAATCTTGAATGTAATGTCCAGGTTTCTTGCATTTGTGAAAGAGCCTCCTCTTGTAGTCACTAGATGAGGAATCATTGCTCCTTGAGGGTCTTCCAAAGCGACCACGTCTTGAGAACTTTTGGAACTTCTTCACGAGCAGTGCTAGCTCATGGCTTAGTTCTTCAGGATCACCAAGGCTGCTACCAGAGTCTTCATCTTCGGACTCATATACTGCCTTGGCCTTCAGTGCACGTGATCCGCCATAGCTCGAACCATAGAGATCTCTTTTTTTAGCAAGTTGGAACTCAAGAGTATTTAGCCTCTCGAGAATATCAGCGGGGTCAAGTGACTTGTAATTAGCACGTTCTTGTATCATCAATGCCAGAGTGTCAAATGAGGAATCAAGCGATCTCAGCAATTTCTTCACCACCTCATGGTCGGTGATGTTAGTGGAACCAAGTGCTTGAAGCTCATTTGAGATGTCAGTGAGGCGATCAAAGGTTTGTTGAACATTTTCATTGTCAAGTCTTTTGAAGCGGTTGAAGAGATTGCGAAGAACATCAACTCGAGAGTCACGTTGTGTTGAGACTCCTTCATTCACTTTGGACAGTCTATCCCAGATAAGCTTAGCAGTTTCCAAAGCACTCACTCTTCCATACTGTCCTTTGCTCAGATGGCCACATATGATATTCTTCGCTTGAGAATCGAGTTGCTTGAAACTCTTCACGTCTGCAGCATTCAGAGAAGGTGTGACTGAGGGAACACCATTTTCCACAACATACCAGAGATCGTTATCGATTGCCTCAAGATGCATTCGCATCTTATTCTTCCAGTAGGGGTAGTCCGTCCCATCAAAGGTAGGACACCCAGCGGAGACCTTGATCATACATGCAGTCGACATAACTAAAACTCCAGGCGGTTAAACCAAAATCACATAGAACAAGGGAGTACCTTGCTATGATACCAATTGAAAGTGGGTTATATCGACTAGAGGGGGGTGAATAGGCGATTTTTATGAATTCTTCACTAAGGAATTTGCAGGTGAGGAAATTCCTTAGCGAAGAACTACTAGTAGCGGAATAAGTACTCAAAAGTAAACATAGCAGAACACAAGCATAGTCATCGTAATGAAATGAAGACAGGCACAGAGTACAGAAAGCGTAAGCATAGGATAGCACAGGATGAAGACAAACAGACTGAAGAAATTGAACTGGGGAAATTGAGAAAATCTTCAGTCAAAGTCTTCAAGCACAGATATGAACAAGCAAACAACACAGTTATGAGGAAATGAAAGAGTTGAGGAAATAGAACCAGTAAGCTTGGTGAAGACAATGATTTGGTAGACCAGTTCCAACTGTTGTCTCAGTTGTACGTCTGGTTAGGGCGGCTAGGTATTTAAACATGAGGACACACAGTCTCGGACACCCAGTCCTGAACACGCAGCTCAGGACACTTAGTCCTCACTGTATTCCCCTTGAGCTAAGGTCACACAGACCTCGCCCAATCACTCGTGGTAAGTCTTCAGGTGACTTCCGAACCTTCACAAACTTGGTCACTCGGCGATCCACAATTCCTCTTGGATGCACTAGACCATGACACCTAACCGTCTGGAAGAAGCACAATCTTCAAAGGTAACAAGCGTCGGATCCACACAGGATCAATCTCTTCAATGATGCTCAATCACTTGGGGTTTGTAGGTGTTTGGGTTTGGGTTTTCCTCACTTGATGATTTTCGCTCAAAGTCCTCGGAGGATGGGTTGCTCTCAAAGGACAAGTGTCAGTTTCTCTCGGAGCAGCCAACCAGCTTGTGGTTGTAGGGGGCGGCTATTTATAGCCTAGGGAGCAGCCCGACATGATAAGACATAAATGCCCTTCAATGATAAGACCGTTAGGTGGATAGATATTTTGGGACAGCTGGCGCATAGCACAACAATGGTCAGAATTTTGAGTGGCGAAAACCTCAGGGCTATCATGTTCCTCACTGTGTAGGCAATCCGCACTAGCGAATTCCTAACTCCTCAGTCAGAACAAAATCCTCAGAGACCAGAAGAACTTCGTCTCTGTCACTGAAGAATATGACTAAACTGTATGAGATTTCCAATGGCTTCACTCGAAGGGATCGGTAGGTGTAGGATTTGAGTTGAGCATCACATGGAAATTTTTCCTTAGTATTTCCTCGACCCGCTTTAACAGTACGGTGTTTCCTATGACTCAAAAAAGAGAAAATGAAACTACGAAAACAAAAGTCTTCACGCTTCATGTTCCTCGAATGAATACCAAGTCTTCAAGGTCACACCAATTTCTTCACTTTCAAAGTCTTCAGAAATCCAAAGTCTTCAATCGAAGAACTTCATTTTTAGGGGTCGACTTTCTCTGTAAATATCAAACTCCTCATATATTCTTATAGACCTGTGTACACTCACAAACGCATTAGTCCCTTAACCAATAAGTCTTCAATACACCAAAATCACTAAGGGGCACTAGATGCACTTACAGAGTCAAAGTGAATCTGGAGAACATAACTGAGTTTGTCACCATGGGGGGAGACCAATACCACTCCAGCACCGAAACCATTCAGCATCTTGGACCCATTGAAGAACACGGTCCAATGCTCCGAGTGAATTTGGGCTGGAAGTTGTTGTTCGATCCACTCGGCGAGGAAATCAGCTATTGCTTGGGACTTAATAGTCTTCTTTGCTTCAAACTTGATATTCAGGGGAAGGAGTTCAATCGCCCACTTTGCCACTCGACCAGTTGCATCTCTGTTGTTCAGAATCTCCGATAATGAAACTTCGCTGATGACTGTAAGGGAATGATCAGAGAAATAGTGTGCAACCTTCTTTCTGGTCATGTAGATTCCATAAACAAGCTTCTCATGATGGGGATATCTTTGCTTTGATGGAGTCGGGACTTCAGAAACGTAATATACTGGGCGCTGAACTTTATAAGTTTTTCCTTCTACTTCCCACTCGACCGTGAGTACTGTACTGACAACTTGTCCAGTGGCTGCAATGTAAAGCAGTAAAGGCTCTTTGCTGATTGGTGCAGCAAGCACCGGCTGGGTGGAAAGCAGGGCTTTGAGCTCTACAAACGCTGCATCAGCTTCGGGAGTCCACTCGAACTTATCAGAATTCTTCATCAATCGGTAAAGAGGCAGTGCCTTTTCACCGAGACGAGAAATGAATCGACTCAGAGCGGCCAAACAACCAGTAAGCTTTTGGACATCATGAACACGCACAGGGCATTTCATCCGAAGAATGGCACCAACTTTCTCTGGGTTAGCGTCGATCCCTCGTTCGGAAACGAGGAAACCGAGTAACTTTCCGCCAGGAACTCCGAATGTGCACTTTGACAGATTAAGGTTGATATCATACCTTCTTAGGTTGGCAAAGGTTTCAGCAAGGTCACCAGCAGGTCGGAACCTTTACGTGACTTGACTACAATGTCATCCATGTATGCTTCCACATTCCGACTGATTTGGGTGAGCACACACTTCTGGGTCATCCTCATGAATGTGGCTCCTGTGTTCTTCAGGCCGAATGGCATAGTGACATAACAGAAACATCCGAATGGAGTGATGAAATCTGTTTTTATCTCATCGGGTCCATACAGTCGGATCTGATGGTACCCGGAATAGGCGTCCAAGAAGGACAAACGCTCACACCCTGCAGTTGAGTCGACAATTTGGTCGATGCGGGGAAGAGGAAAATGATCTTTCGGGCAGGCCCGATTGATATGCTTGAAGTCAATGCACATGCGAAGTGAATCATCCTTCTTGGGGACCATGACAACATTGGCGAGCCACTCGGAGTGGTAAATCTCTCGAATGAACTCAGCTACCAGGAGCCGAGCCACTTCCTCACCAATTGCTTTTCTCTTCTGGACGGCGGACCGTCGGAGATGTTCCTTGACTGGTTTTACTTTCGGGTCAACTCGCAAACGGTGCTCAGCCAGTCCCCTGGGTACACCCGGCATGTCAGAATGTTTCCATGCAAAGATGTCCCAGTTCTCATGGAGGAACTGGATGAGCGCTTCTTCCTATTTGCTGTCGAGTGTTGACAAGATATGAGTCGGAGCAGCATTGGGATTGGTCGGGTGGATATGAATCGGCTTCGTTTCTCCTAATGACTGAAATGTGGACTCTGTGGCAGGCTTCTTGGCTTGCAGCAAATCACACGGATCTGCATTTTTCTGGTACTCTTGCAGTTCTACTACTGCCATCTGTGCATCGGCAATTTTTGAGCCCTTCTGGAAACACTCCTCTGCCTTCTACCGATTGCCGGTGACAGTGATTACTCCTTTGGGACCAGGCATCTTCAATTTGAGATACACGTAACATGGTCGAGCCATAAAACGTGCATAAGCGGGTCTCCCCAGAATGGCATGGTAAGCACTCTTGAAATTCACTACCTCAAACATCAACTTTTCCTTGCGGTAATTCTTGGAATCGTCGAAAACCACATCAAGTGCGATCTGGCCGAGTGACTGAGCCTTCTTGCCAGCTATAACACCGTGGAAACTCATGTTGCTTTCACTAAGCTTGGACATCGGAATGCCCATTCCCTTCAAGGTTTCAGCATAAAGGATATTCAGGCCACTGCCACCATCCATCGGCACTTTAGTCAGTCGAGTGCCTTCGACTACTGGGTCGACCACCACTGCTTGCCTCCCAGGGGTGACTATATGCGCTGGGTGGTCTGACTGGTCGAATGTGATGGCAGTCTGGGACCACTTCACATAATTGGGTGTTGCCGGAGCAACCATGTTCACCTCCCTGTTAATAACCTTCAATCGACTTTTGCTTTCAACATCAGCAAAAATCATCAGCGTGGAATTGACATTGGGAAAGCCGTCATTATCTTCTTCCCTATCCTTGCCTCCGTCCGACTCCTTTTCCTTTTCCTTGGGTTGTTTCTCTCGGAACTGCTGGATCAGGAAATGACACTGTCGAGTGGTGTGTTTAGGGTAAATGATGTCCCCCTCTTCATCTTTCTTGGTATGAATATGGCACGGTAAATCCAACACATCATTCCCATCTTTATCCTTAACTTTTTTGGGAGCCCAGGGCCCTTTGGGCTTTCCTTTGAACTTTCCTTGGGCAACAGCTAAAGCTTCACCAGGAGCAGCTGGTTCGGCCTTTCGCTTCTGTTTCCGACTGGAATTCCCTCCTTCGGTTTCTTGGGCGACTGTTTTGTGTTTGCCACTCCGGAGTCGGTCTTCCTCTTCACCATTGGCATACTTGGTGGCAATCTCCATCATCCGAGTCACAGTCATATCTCTTGTCCGACCGAATTTCAGGTTGAACTCCCGATACTTAACGCCTTCCTTGAAGGCACAAATTTCTTGCTGATCTGACACATTCTCCACTGTATGGTGCAACGTGATCCACCTCTGGATATAATCCCTCAAAGTTTCATTCAGTTTCTGGACACAACCCTGCTGGCCTTTTGCAAGTGCCTTCAAAGGTCCTAACAAACACTCGAGCAAGTTCCTCCCAACTGTATATGCTGCCAGGAGCCAACTGATTCAACCACGCTCTGGCAGAGCCCTCCAACATCAAGGGGAGGTGCTTCATGGCTACATCATCATTGCCACCACCAATCTGCATAGACACTCGGTAATCCTCAAGCCAAGTATCTGGCTTGGATTTGCCGGTGAACTTGCTGACTCCAGTCGCCAACCTGAAGTTGGGAGGAATCACTGCTGCTCTGATGGCTCTGCTGAAACACTCGGGTCCTGAAACGTGCACCCTGCTTCTAGTCGGATGATCTCTATCGTGGCCTTCTCTGTGAGCTCTGTTCCTATCAACCAGACCTTGAACGAGGATAGACCTTGCATCAAAACCTGGCTCTCTGGCGTCGACTGGAATTCTTTGTTCGCCGCTGCGGGGGCGCCTATCGTCTTGCGCCGAGGCACGTATGACCCAGTCCTCGGAGGAGGCGTGGGCACTCGATGATGGTCATCGTGGTCGAGTTGAAGATCATACTGCTCCCGGTTCCTGTACTGATCTTGCTGGTACCCACGCCCCTCACGCCGCGGAGACGATCTCGGGCTGTGAGCAGATTGGACAGTATCCGCCGCCACAAACCTACTGTGAATCCTATTCCGCGACTGAGATACTGCTGTATTTTGCTCCCCTGCTGCCCGGAGTAAAGCCCGGATCTGCATCAAACCTCGGCCAGCTTCTGATTGGGAAGGTTGAATTGACTCTGTTATTCTAGCTGCAGCTGTGAGATTCTGGATCGGAGTTCGATATACCTGTGTCGGAGGCGGAAAAAGTTGTCATCGACTGGACTCGGGGATCCGCTGCCGAGCACGCTCGTCGAGTGTGCACTGGAGGTTCTCCAGTCGAGTGCGCTCAGCCAAGTTGGCCAGGCGCGCCTCCTCCAAGGCCTGGGCCTCGGGGGTTTCTCCAACAATAGGAGTGTGAAGTGCATTCATATTGCGGCGACAAAGATCTTCCCTCCTCTGCAAAGAGAGGGGTTCAGGGTGGTACTCCTCGTGAGCACGCGACGGATCGCCACCGCCATCGTCACTCCCTTCACGGGTGAAGCCAGGGGGACTGCGTGGTCCATTGACCATCAAGACTTCCGCCGTGGGGTCGCTGCTGTCGCATTCGGACGCAGTCTCGACGGAGCCAGTCGACAGATCGAACAGGCCATAGAGAGTTTTATCAGGCTCGATTGCCGCGATTTGTGGGGTGGCCGATTGGCGGGCCACCGCGTGCCTCACCCACCACTAAAGCCGCGACCAACCAGATCGCTGGCGCCGGCGAACAACGGAGAGGGAGGTTGCCAGAGGAGCCGACTGATACGGAGTCGACAGTTGCCGAAGAAGGACGTTGCGAACGCACGCACGAAAGTGCGTTGCCCCGCGGACGGGGAGCGCCTCGACGTCGAGTGGAGCCTCATGGAGCCAAGCGGAGTCGTCGGCGATGAAGACGAGCGCGTCGAGACGGATCTCGCGGCCTTCAACCAATCCTCTGCCGGAAACCATAATGATGGGAATCGGAGGAATCGCAACTTCTCCAATAAACTGCTAAGACACCTGCCCCACGGTGGGCGCCAACTGTTGTGGATCTAAGACTGATAGTAGAATGGGGGTAGGTATGAGGAGGCAAGATCCTAGCTATGGAGTAGTTGTACACATGAGTTTTACGAGTTCAGGCCCTTCTCGGAAGAAGTAACAGCCATACGTCTCGGTGCCCTAAGGCGGTCGACTGGATTATATGTGTGTGTATGTTTACAAAAGATGTGAACCCTTGTCTCATAGGAGGGGAGTGGCTTATATCGAGTGTGCCAGGACCCCTGCTCCCCTCCGTTACACAGGGTTCAATGTACATTAAGAGAGAAACATTACTGGAAACGCTAGCCATTAAGTGCTATAAATGACAATTAAGCCTATAAGTAAATGCTCGACCGTTGTTGGTGCAGAGTGGCTTTAGATCTTCTGCTCGTCGAGTGGCTTCTGCGACGGTCGAGTGATATTGATTCTTCCGAGTGGAACGTCTCTGTTCGAGTGGATGATGGTACCCTTTGAATGATTCTGGCTTTAGGGTGATGTCCTAGGGGAAGGTGTCTAGGTTAGGCCTATGACCCTACCCTAGGTACATAGCCTCATCAGCACCCCTTTCCCTTTCCCTCTCCCTCTCCCTTCCTTCTTCCCCCTTCCACCAAGCGAAATCCTACTAGGACTTGGAGTCCTAGTAGGACTCCTCTCTCTTGGCGCGCCCTACAGGGGCCGGCCAGCCTACCCCTCTCCTCCTTTATATACGGGGGCAGGGGGCACCCTAGAACACACAAGATCAATTGTCTTAGGCGTGTGCGGTGCCCCCCTCCACAGTTTACCACCTCGGTCATATTGTCGTAGTGCTTAGGCGAATCCCTACGTGAATCACATCATCAACACCGTCACCATGCTGTCGTGCTGATGGAACTCTCCCTCGACCTCAACTAGATCAAAAGCTCGAGGGACGTCATCGTGCTGAACGTGTGCTGAACACGGAGGTGCCATACGTTCGGTGCTTGGATCGGTTGGATCGTGAAGATGTTCGACTACATCAACCACGTTACTAAACGTTTCCGCTTTCGGTCTACGAGGGTTTGTGGACACACTCTCCCCTCTCGTTGTTATGCATCTCCTAGATAGATCTTGCGTGATCGTAGGAAATTTTTTGAAATACTGCGTTCCCCAACACATAGTCCCCGGAGAACCATTTGAGCAAGAGCGGTTCAGACGGCGGCTGGTGGCAACCGCCAGAAGCATGAAAAAGAAGCAGCAATAGCTGTACGCCGATCAAAACAAGCTCAATGATAAATGGGTGGAAGTTCTCGCAGCCAAGCAAGACCTTGAAGAACGGTAGGAGAGCGCACCCAAGTCCTACCCACGCCGGCGTTTGCTGCTAGAACTTGATTACGAGGCAAGGGACAACGTGCTCTTGACTCATGGTCGTGCTCACCAGCCTGACCACCCCATAGAGGATGCGATAGGCCAACATGGGAACATAGGAACCCCCAAACAACAACACGCTGTTACGGCAAGGATCATGTTAACTACCACGAGCCCTACGATGTAGGCAAAATGACAAAGGCCAATCGAGCGCCCCCATGATCCATTTATGGGTCCAGAGGGCTTGCGCCAGCCGGACTCGACGGCTATGAGGCCTGGTTAGACAGGAATGGAAGAGGTCGGGAACAGGCTCATGCACGGATGTCCCTAGACGTCCGGCACAATACGGCTCGATTTCGAGGGCACGGTCACCAGATCTATTTCACAGACGCGGTGATGGAACATCAATTACCGGATGGGTTTAAACCCATAAACATCGAACAGTACAATGGGACGACCGATCCCTCCATGTGAATTGAAGATTTCCTCCTCCATCCACATGGCTCACGGAGACGATCTCCACACCATCAAATACCTGCTGCTCAAACTTAAGGGACCGGCGAGGCATTGGCTTAATAGCCTGCCTCCTCACTCCTTCAGGAGCTGCGAGGCCCTCGGGGATGCCTTTAGGGCAAACTTCTTGGGCACTTATGTCGACCTTCAGACACAAATGACCTCAACCACATTATTTAACAACCTGGTGAGTCGGGCCAGAAATTTTGGGATCGGTTCTTGACTAAAAAGAACCAAAGACTCAACTGTCCCTATACAGAGGTAATTGCCGCCTTCCGGCATAGTATCCGGGATGAGTGGCTCATAAGACAGCTCGGGCAGGACAAGCCGAGGACCATGGCGGCCCTCACCTCCCTCCTAACCCGCTTTTACGTGGGAAAAGATAGTTGGCTGGCTCGCAGTTCTCACAACGGCGAGGCCGGCACCTCGGAAGCACGCGACAATAATGGAAAACCCAAGCGCAATAAGAATAAGCACACACGTTGGAACAGCGGTAGCGACGCCAATGGCGCTGCTGTCAATGCAGGGTTCAACGGCCCCTGGGCCGGACAGTAAAAGAAGCCCTTTAAAGGGAATAAGGATGGTCTCAGCCAGCTTGATAAAATCCTTGACAGGCCATGCCAGATTCATGAAACCTTGGGTAAACCTACAAACCATACCAACCGAAACTGTTGGGTCTTTAAGCAGGCCGATAAGGTGGCGGCAAAAGGGCAAAATAAAAGCCAGTCACGCAGCGAGGACGAGGAGGAACCTCGATGACCCAATAATGGAGGTCAGAAGCAATTCCATCCCGAGGTGAAAGACGTCAACATGATCTAGGTCACTCACATTTCTCAAAAGGAGAGGAAGCGAGCACTTTGGGACGTCTATGCCCTAGAACCCATGGGCTCGAAGTACAACCCGTGGTCAGCTTACCCGATCACCTTCGATAAACATGACCACCCGACCAGCATCCACCATGGAGGGTCCACGGCTTTGGTTTTGGACCCCATCATCGACGGGTTCCACTTAACACGCGCCCTTATGGACGGAGGCAGCAGCCTCAACCTGATCTATGCTGACACAATCGGGAAAATGGGCATCGATCCGACAAGGATCAAACCCAGCTCTACCACTTTCAAGGGTGTCATACCCGACATTGAAGCACGCTGCACGAGCACGATTACATTGGGAGTAGTCGTTGGATTTCCCGATAACTTCCGAAGTGAAGACTTGATCTTCGATATCGTCCCCTTCCGCAGCGGCTATCACGCACTACTCGGCCTAACTGTATTCGCTCGCTTCAACACGGTCCCGCACTATGCGTATTTAGAGCTAAATATGCCAGGGCCAAACGGTGTTATTATAGTTAATGGTAACACAAAGCGCTCTCTCCGAACAGAGGAGCAGACCGCGGCTTTCGCAGCCGAGGTTCATGCGTCCGAGGAGGCAGCCCGCATCTCAATAGGAAAGGGTACCCCTAGTTCCTCCAAGCAAGGCCGGGGCATCAACCCCGTCCTCAGACAAGCCAACACTGACCCTAAATAGGGCTACACGCTCATCGTTTCTCCCCTATTATCGAAGACTATGTACCTAGAGTACACAACTTCGCACTCTAAATTCCATGGGCGGCTGAGGAGCATAAAACACAGGACGCATCACTCGGCTCAACCAGGTGACGCCCAACTGAAGTCTTGTGCACCTACAAGGCATTGTCCAAGGCCCAATAGGAGCATCATCATTACCATGGTATAAACCATCGTGCGACAGCCACAAACTCTTCGAAGGATCCGCTCCTCTAATGCATAAAGCATAGGATAGACAGAATAAGCAGGCCGCACACACTATCCTCGCCATAAACGAGGATAAGTTGGTAAACAGCAAGGAGATGCAGACGTGCGGCAGGTCCAGGACACGAGCTATAAAGCCACAAAAAGCCACCCTGTTTAAATCCCTCCCCCCTCTTTTCCTTTTAAATGTATCTTTCAAAGCCCCTCTCATAAGCTCGGCATATACGGCTCGGCCATATGAAATAAAGAAAAAATTAACCTTTTGCGGTCACCACGCACATATCTGTATCTCTTATTTTTTTCGTGAACATGTGCTCAAATTCACGATTTTTTTTGTATGCGGGGTTCTTTTTTTCAAGCTCACGAACATGTTTCTTTTTCCTGAAAAAATAATGAAAATTGCGGGAAAAATTATGCGATCATTTTATGATTTTTGGAACATTTTTAAAAATCATAATCATTTTATTAATTCACAATAATTTTATGATTTCTTGAACATATTTTTAAAAATTTACAATCTTTCGTAATATGGTACTTTTCTGAAATTCCAAATTATTTTTAAAAATTAAAAAAAGAAAAGAAAAACAAGAAAACAAAAAATAAAATAGAAAAAACAGGGGCCATCCCACTCCCTCACATGGGCCGGCACAAAAACGCACGCAGGGAGGGTCCTCATTTCGCGGCGCGCACTGTGCTAATAGGAGGTACCGGCGGTCAATTTGTTGATTTTCTGTGTCTTTCTCCCAATAGAACCTTCCCAAACCTGGGTGTTTTCCTGAGTTTCTTTCTATAGGTTTTATTTTGGTTATTTTGTGAAAAAAAATATTTTTCAAATTTGTAAACATCTTATGGATTTTGGAATAATTCTTTAATCCATGGCCATTTAATGAAAATATTTTTTTCTTTCCAAATTCATGATTATTTTCCCAAAATTGTGCATATTTTAAGAATATTTGAACATATTTACAATGTGGAATTGTTTTTTATTAAGATTATTCCTAAAATTAATGAATGTTTTATATATTCATCCGCTTCTTTCTAAATTTGGAGCATGTTTATAATTCGTGAACATTTTCTGAGTCTGTGAACTTTATTGAAATTCAGAACATCATAAAGATCACTGATATTTTGTAAATTGACTAATATTTCTTCCAAGAACGTTTTCTAAATTTAAAACTATTTTAAATAGATGGAGGAAATAAATAAATCTGGTGAAAAACCCGCCCTGAAAAACCTCAGCCCAGGCACCGGGAGATACCACATGTTCACTTCTTACTAGGCAGCCCGTTACTGTTGGCGTTAACAAGAATGTACGTGAGATCTCCTAGTTGACACTCTGTGCGTTAAATAGTGCAGGCGACGCCAGAATGTAGAGCGCAAATGGGCTACCGAAGCAAAGCTTACTTGCGAGTGTTTTCCTTTTGGTTTTTCTCTGTTGTTTTTCCCCAAAAAGACTCACTGTTGGATAATTTTCTCTTCGCTTTTCCTGAAAATGTTCCACGTACATTAAAAATGTTTACTGTATATCAGAAAAAATAGATCATATAGGAAAAAGGTTTACTGTTTATTAAGAATATAGTCTCCATATTTTAACAATTTTTTAATGCATATTGAAAAGATGTTCACCGTTTATTTCAAAAACAAAACACAAAAAGAAAACGGATAATAAATAAAAATAGAAAATAACAAAAAAACAGCCAAACAAATGTCAAAATAGAAAAAACTAACAAAGAGCATGGGGCGGCGTCACAAAAAAAAGGGATGTGGACCGGCCTAATTCCCCCTGCTGCAGCGTCGCCCCATACATTTGACGCCTATGAAGGTCAAATAGGATGTGCGGCCACGTGCGGGGAAAAGGAGCACTCGTTGGGGACGTCCTATATGCCACTCTTTGCGGTAAGTAGTCAGCTAATCCCATGGGAGGCAGTCTACTTGGGCCGGCCCATTGCAGTGCGCAGAGGAGCGAGGCTAAAAAATGGCAAAAATATTTCCCGATACCTAAGGATTCGAACCTGCGACGACGTGCTGATGTGCACTCGAGGAATGCCAATATGACCGAAGTGATCTTGCGGCAGATATGCAGAACGAAACTAAAAGAACTATGGAAGTATCAAACTTAAAAGTTCATGCGAAAATCACGAAATATTATTTAAACTGGTGAATAATTTCTAAAATTTTCCGAAATCTTGAATTCATTTTTAAATTACTGCATTTTTTCCAAAAACTTGAACATTGTTTAATTTGTGACCAAAATTTGAAGATGACACAATTTTTCGACAGAATTTTTTTGAAAGCGTGAACATTTTTAAATTTTATGATTTTAAAATTGTAAAACAATTTTGAAATTCCCAAGAAATTTCGGAATTGCAAACAGTTTTTGAATATGTGAACAAACATTTGAAAACTTGGAACTTTTTTGGCAAAACGTGAACAGTTTTCTAAAATATGAACATTTTTTGGAAAACAAACAAATTATGAATATTTTGAAGTTTTTTAATTTGTGAACAAAATTTGGAAACTAGAATTTTTTAAAAGAAATAAATTCTGATAGCACAAACATTTTTGGAAATTGAAGAACAAATTTTGAAACGGACAATAATTTTGAGAATCTCGAACAAATTTGGAAATGTGAACATTCTGTGAATATGTGAACAATGTTTTTGAAAACATGAACATTTTTTGAAAACTTTGAACATATTTTGTGAAAAATGACATTTTTTATAACTTCGAACAAGTTTAGAAGAAACGAACAATTTTTTAAATGCAAACATAATTTGAATATGGTGAACATTTGAAAGCATTTTTAACATTATGAAAATGAAAGTTATTAAGAAAAGGAAAAATGAAAATGAAACAGATAAAAATGAAAATAAAACTTGAAAAGGGGAAAATGAAAAAAATGAAAGTGAGAGAAGAAAAGAAGAAGCAGGAAAAAACGAAAAAGAAACACTAATACAGGTTTTAGGAGCCATCTAGGTTCTCAAAACCGGAAAAAATAACGGCTGGGAACCACCTAGAAGGTTCCCAAAACCAGAATCATTAAAACATTTCATGGGCCAGTCCACCCCCGAACGCTCGTCGATCTCCCTGTGCGTCGTACCGACAACTTGTCGCAACGAGCGGCAAGTAGGATATTCCCACTCGTTGCCTCATGGGGGAGTCCCTATTTCGCTCGTAGGTCAACAAATAAACACCAATGATGTACCCCAACGCCCCTTACCATTTTTCGGCTAGCGCATGTGCAGGTTGGTTGTTTCTTTCTTTTAGTTTGACCTTTGGTTTTTTTAATTTAAGAATTGTTCATGAATCTCAAATTCGAAAAAAGTGACCAGGATATGAAAAACAAAGTTCTTAATTTAAACATTATTCATGAATTTGAAAAGTGTTACGGATTTCATAAAATGTTTGTAATTCAAACAATGTTCACAAATTCAAAAAATGTCAAGAATTTTACAAAAATGTTCACAAATTAAAAGAATGTTTGTGAATTTTAAAAATAGTTCTTAAATTTCTTGAAAAGTTCATTGATTCAAAAAATGTTAATCAATTAGAAGAAAGATCATGCATTTAAAAAAGTACATAATATAAACCAATGTGCATGAATTTTATTAATTGTTGCCAAAATTTTTGAAAAAAATTCACCAGTTCAAAATATGTTCACGAGTTTCAAAAAACATGTTAAATTTTTTAAAAAAACATGAACTGAAATGTTCATGATTTCAAAAATATGCATGAATTTGTAAAAATTGTTCGCAATTTGAAAAAAATATATTCACAATTTCATTAAAAAAATCCCTCAAAAAACTTTAACAATATATTCCGCGAACGCATCAACCTTTAACTGACTCACTTGCGTGAGCGACATAAACATCAATACCACACCAATTCCCAAAAAAGCAACTCCATCATTCTCAACAAAATAAATAAAATCAACTACATGGTTATTACATCATCATGTTTTAAATATAATGACACTATCAAAAATACAATTTGCATCTGTATAAGGCCATCATTTATTCCCGAGAAAAAATGATTATATTTTTGCCTTGGTAAGGTGGTCATATCCAATGATAGCTCCATTCAAAAATGTTATGCTTGTTGAATCTCTTGGATACAATCTTTTTTCTGTATCTAGACTAGCTGATTTTGATTTCACTGTTCTATTTACCGAAGTAGATTACCAACTGTTTCATAGAGATATTCATAATATGGTTTTTACCGGCATTCGCAGAGATGATTTATACATTGTTGATTTCACGAAAAGAGCACAACCTCGTACATGCCTTATTGCAAAATCTTCTAAAGGTTGGTTATGGCATAGAAGGCCAGGACATGTTGGCATGCAAAATCTTGATAAACTTGTCAAAGGAGAATATATTCTTGGTGTTAAAGATGTTATCTTTTACAAAGATAGACTTTGTAGTGCTTGCCAAGAAGAAAAAAGTTGGAGGAAGTCATCACGTGAAGAACATCACGACCACACGAAGACCACTCGAACTACTTCACATGGGTCTCTTTGGTCCCAATGCTTACAAGAACCTTGGTGGTAACTCTTTCGGTTTGGTCATAGTTGATGATTTTTTCAGATTTATGTGGGTGTTCTTTCTCGATGACAAATCGCAGGTACAAAGGATCTTCAAAAACTTTGCCAGAAAGGCCCAAAATCAATTTGAACTGAAGATCAAGAAAGTGTGGAGCGACAACGGAACAGAGTTCAAGAGCGTCAATGTGGATACCTTTCTTGACGAAGAGGGTATCTCACATGAGTTCTTGGCTACGTACTCACCTCAACAAAATGCGGTTGTTGGATATTGTGTTAAGGCTATATATACCCCTCCACCCCCACTTATTCTGAGAGACAGCCATCAGAACGAAACTTCACTTTCACTATTCATTTTCTAAGAGAGAACCACCTACTTATGTATTGAGATGAAGGCATTCCAATCCAACCATTTGAACGTTGATTGTTAGCCACCCCAAGTTGCTTTTCACTCCAATCTTTTCTCCTACCCAAGCCAAATCTATGAGAGAGTGATTGAGTGTCCAGTAGACTATCTTTTGAAGAACAAGAGCAAGAAGTTCATCATCAACATACCATATATTACCATTTGAAGAGTTGTGTCTCCTAAATTAGTTAGGCGTCACCTAGGAGCCCCCAAGGTCATGTGGAGTTGTACCAAGGAGTTTATAAGGACAATGAGATTGCCTACTTCGTGAAGATCTACCACGAATGATGCTAATCCTTCCCGGTGTAAGTCATGGTGAAATAGACAAGGTTGCTTCTTTGTGGGCCCTTTCTGGGTGGAGCCCTCCGTGGACTCGCGGAGTCGTTACCCTCCGTGGGTTGAAGTCTCCATCAACGTGGATGTATGATTGCACCACCTATCGAAACCACACCAAAATACATCATGTCTTTGTGTTTGATCTTCCCATCTCTACCTCCTTTACTTTACGCACACTTGCATGTTGTACTATTTCCGCTACTCTATCTCTAGATATGCATGTGCAGAAAGTATTGGTTGCAACTTAACTAGCGCCAAAATCTGTTTAAACTTCAAGAAAACTAAAAAGTACACCTTTGGTTGGCTGACTGTTTATTCACCCCCTCCTCTAGACTCTATCTTCCCGATCCTACATGATGGTTAGTGTGATGGACACTACGGCTTGCGGCGACGCCCTCGCCACGGATTTACGGCTGCCACCAAAAGGTTTTTTTCAGCTTCCTCTCTTTAGATCCGGTGCCTGCCGCGGGAGGCTCATACTGGCGCAAATGTGGGATGCAGTCGGAAGCCTCCTTCATGGGTTTAGCGGTTCTCACTTGTCCAATGTGTCTTCAACAAGGAAATACAATCTATAGACGACAGCTTGATGCAGAGGGTATGGTTGTGCAACTGCGACAGTGGGAGTTCAACACATGTAGTTGATGTGGTCGTGGCAAAATGGTGGCGACAACACAAGATTGACTTTGATTCGACCGTGCTTCTCGAGTACCTGGTCTCGAGCTCCGCGTGAAACCCTTAGGTCTAACCTAAGTTGGTTATACCTGCCAATGTCAATGTTTTAGCGTCATTATCTTGTTGAAGGTCTTGCTCACATATGCAAGTACTTGCTGAGTTCGTGAAAAAATGGTGATGACAACACACAATTGATTTTGATTTGGTCGTGCTTCTCGAGTACCCGGTCTCAAGCTCCGACGTGAAAACCCTAGGTCTAACCTAGGTTGATTTTGCCTGGCAATGCAATTATTTTTGTGTTATTATCTTGTTGAAGGCATTACTCAGATATGCTTAGACTAGCTTTTCAGGGTGAAAACCCTCTGGCCTTTGCTGGCTTCATCCGATGATGATGACGTCTGAGTGTCATTCCCTTCCCGAACGTGTTGTTTTTGAAGAACCTCGTTGTCTTTGTGGTGTCAAGAGATGGTTGGTACAGATACAACCATTGTCGTAGTTTGTCGGTCACTGTTTTGACCATTTCTATTTTTTTTCTCATTTTTCTCGCTTATACATAGTTTTGGTCTTGTACGATTTTGTTATTGTCGGCATGCTTTGTGTGTGTGCGCGCGCGTTGTCGTTGATGTTGGTTGTGTGCATTTCAACTGCGCAGAGACAGGTTGTGTGCTCGTTATATATATGTATCCACTTATGTTTTGTTTTTTATTCAATAAATTCACCATTTTTCGAAGAAATCATTTCTTGAGCAATTTGGCCACAGCCACAAACCGCATAGGAGCGAAGTGACAAGTGACATCATGGCGGCTCGCGACCGCCGAGCACAAAACCGCTATTCATCTCGTGCCGCTGCCGCCCCAAGGCCCCCAAGCGCTTGCCCCGTCCTTGTCGTGGACGTGGAGCATGCATCCGATCGTCCGGTCGGACATTCTTTGGACTCTGACCCTTGGCGGCCCGTACTTGCTTTCTTCTGCACGGAGACCACCCGATTCTCAAATGCCAAAGCTCGGGCAGCTACCCAACAGTCCTACCCGCTCGATTTGATCGCTGAGATTCAACCAAGTCTCTCTCGAACACTGTTCTCAAAGCGAACTCGTTATGTTTGGTACTTATGGACGTGCATAGCTCCCGACCGTCTGCATCGCCGACAAGTTGGATGGCAGTAGGATATGAATATGAATGAATGGCGGTAGTGGGAGTGGCGAAGTACAATAGTGTATGTGCTAACTGCCCGGTCGAGAGTGCCATGGGCTACATGACAGGAATGCCGAAACGCACGAGAAGATGATAACGACGTTGGTTTCGCCAGAGCGAGCCAACGCCCCACATGGTCCGTCCGTCCGCTACAGGACGCCAGATGTTCATCATGCATGACACCATGCAAACGTTTCCGAGATAGAGTTGATAACTTGATATTATTAATATATGCGCCGAATTATAGTTAATCCACGTACTGATCGTCACCGAGTCTCCAGCCGTACGTTTTCGGCCATTGTTTTGCTGTATGCATGCATACAAACGGGACACTTGTTACCACAACAATTACGTTATTTCAGGGGCCACCAACACGTAAAAATCATGTGGAGTGACATACACAAACCAGCATTGGATACCGAACACTACAGGGCCCATGGCCATACCATAAGTCGTTATCACTTGTTAAATCCACCGTACCTCAACGGAACCACCATGTTTTGAATAACCAGCTCATCCGAGCATGCATGAGACCGGCCTACCTATGATACAAGGTCCAACAATTTCCGTATATTTCCTTGCGCCCAAAGTTAAGCTTCCTGAGTTAATCAAGGGCTCGACTTTTACAGGTTGAAAATTTACATATATCACCTAAAAATAAAATAATGTGTTTGACGCACGGCAACGATAATATATTTCCTTATGCATGCGTTCGGCCGGGCGATCTGACCGGATAGTTAGTGAGACCCCTGAGCCGTGACATGCAAAAGTCTGAAACACGAGCCCGTTCATCTGACGGCAATGGTACATGCGTACATCACTAGATCGATGAGTGACGCGCGAGATCGAGCTCACGTGCGCAGGAAATCAGCTAGCTAGGTTCCAATTCAAACACACACGTCCTGTTTCAAATCCCAGATTTCTGTCTTGTGTAAAGTGAACTGCTTTCTGCCAAATGTTGACATATGATGCCCTATCCGCTTGTACCCGTCAATTTATTAGACTATTGGGTGGTACAAATAGTTACATAAACCTAGTGCAGTATGGGTACGCCGACAAATACTGTGTCCGTTTTGGAAGCCGGTGTTGAAGATGCTCTAATGAAGCGTCTGCTGGCAGTGATATGAGGGTCGACCATCCAACGTTTACCCGAAACGGCGAAACCTCCGCCTGCAAGACATACAAATTCGGATATAATTTATGCAAACACGACGGAATTCATGCCAATAAACATAAATTCGATATAATTTACATAAACCAGATGATATTTCGTCTGTTCAATTAAAACCTAAAAAACCTAAACTAATTCTAGCGCGCCGCCGTCATCGTCTGTGCCGTCATTGTCGTCGTTGTCAGAGTGGTCCTTCCAGCGGTAGAAGGGCGCAACAGCCCTGCCCGGCCATCGACTGGCGCTCGCAAAGGAGCATCGGCTTCTCCTGCATCATGCGAAGGGCCGCCTTGGCCAACGCCCGACGCTCACAGAGGAGCCTCAGCTTCCTCCTGTGTCTTGCGGAGGGCCGCCTTGGCCAACGCCGACCCTAGCCGGTGGCAGCAGAGGCGTCATTGACCAATCATTCCTCCCTGATCTTGGCGACCTCCCCGTCGAGGTGGCGCAGTTAAGCACAGATCTATGGTGGTTACCGACCGATCACGGGTTAAGGTTTGATCACAACATAACAATCTTCTTTGGCTTAGGAAGATTGATATGTCTAGCGGGCTCTTGGCCAATCACATCATGTAATTTTGCGCATTGTGAGCAATCTTAGAACAAGTCCAACTCCATGATCACATTGTTGATGCCATTGTTTGGAAGTTCACCGTACAAGTACTCCGCGGTGTCCGACCAACAAGTCCCAGTTTCATGGGACGATTGACACTGTCATGGTGCCGTTAGTTTGGGGCAACCGGGGACCTCTCAAATGCAAATTCTTCACGCAGCTTGTCCTCAAAAACATAATTTGGATGGTTGATCATTTGGAAAGGAGAGAGTGGCCTAACAACGGCTTATGTTAGCTCTGCAAGTGCGAGCTTGAATCGGTGACACACGTGTAATAAAATGTAGGTTCTCCATCCGCATTTGGAATGCCGTCAAATCTTGGATCGGGATGCCGGAGATTGCCATCGCAGCTTGGCAAACGCTTCCCTCGGTCCACACTTGGTGGGTGCCACGACGCTCAGGGGTGACCATAGAAGACACTCAACAACAACGCTCTTGATGTTTGTTGTCTGGGAGCTATGGAATGAGAGAAACGCGATAGTTTTCAGAAACAAATCCACCGTGTCATAGCTCATCATCGATCACATTAAGAATGAGGCCAAGAATTGGCTCTGGGCTAAGCATTTGAGCTCTATCATGCCGCATGAACATGCTTTCTTTTTTCCGTATGTGGAGGAGTGATGGTCCTCGCTTAAAACCTTGTCAAACCTTCTTCTTTATTTTTTCGCAAAAAAAAACCTTCTTCTTTATTAATAAGATTATGCAAAGCGTTTGCTTCTGTTTGGAAAAAAACATACATATATTCCTTTATTCACCCGTGTGGTGAGTTTAAGGGGTTAGCTTGCGAGTTAAATGAGTCGATCCGAGTCCGTATTTCGATTTGTTATGTTAGCGAGCCGAGTCGAGCTAACACGTTAAATTATTGAGGAGTTCTAACGAGTCGAGTGCTCGAGTCACTCATCATCCACCCGTATAATATGATCAATATAGACGAATAAAAACTCAAAAAGATATAAAGGAAAAAAGATTCTAATGCTCAATGTTTTTTTTTTCGGGAAATACTCAATGTTTCTAAATGAAAACCATTTAAATCGGCGAGGAGTAGTGACTTAGGAAAAACTCTGCTGCCTACCTACCTACGTGCGTGCGTGCGTATATTGATCGTATCATCTGATGTGTGGTCACGGCCCGTCGAATCGATCATTCGATGGAACGTAGCGTACGTACGGGTGTCCGGCGAAAAAGATGGTTTTGGCCCAGGGTGAGGGCGATACGTACACACTGATCCATGACAATGCATGGTGTGGTTGGAAAGCAGCCGATCAGGCGAGGTCAGGGATGAGTTTTTCTCGCTTTCCCGGCGGTCCCAAAGCCTTTAATTGGGGGCTGGGGCTGACCCCCTTTGCCTCAAAATGTGTTGCACCTCGCCTTGTTGCCTCGCTGACCTACGCTCATGTATATATAGCTCCTGCCACAGCCCTGTCACCCCCAGTACTACCATCCCAGTCGAGGTACCACTGGAGTGCACATACTGGCGCATGCAACGACGCAAAGCTCTGATTGACATTTCAAGCTACTCCAGCCAGGCTTTCACCACAGCCATGTAGAGTAGAGCAGTAGCCAATGAGCTAATTCAGCTAGCTGCCCGAACTGTCTTGTGCTAGTACCCGTAGCATATAATCTTCAGACAAAGTATTTTTTTAAATGCTTTACTAGCCAATAGCTTAGCTGTACTTTTTTCCACACCAACACTAATAATCAATTGCAAGACTATGAATGGAGACACTATGCTTAATTAACCAGCGAGTGTCCCCCATCAACTTCAACAAAGATTGGTTAACTGGAAGCTACCGGGACACTACTCTTCTCACTGGTATAAAAAATGACATGGAAGGCCAATACTATACACACTCGGTACCCATCAGGGGCAGGAGTTTGATCTCGATGGGGCATATCTCAGGCCGTGAATTCAATCAATGGGCCAATGATGCGCGCGTAAATGGCAAAAAGCTGCCGCTTTTGCTTAGCCCCGCTTTACCACTCACTCACCTCAACTTTCCCCCCTTCCTTAACAATAAAATTGAGCCGGGAGCCCATCATTCTTCGGGAAATCATGCCTGCCTTTCCATCCGGCCCTTTTTTCCACTTTTGAGACAAGAAAGTTGGTGTGTGTGTGTGTGCGCCCTAATTTTTTTTGCCCTGCCTGTGTGTGTATGTGTACTACATTTGTCAGATATACCAAACCCAAAGCTGGAGGAGACGGCGAAAGATACACATGCATGCACACGCAACTGATCAGAAGCTCAGAGCAAAGGGATCTTTATGTCTCGTCTTCCTGGTGTCGCTGAATTAAATCTCGGCCGTGGCGTGTGCTCTTGGTTGACGATTCAATGGGCATCCTAACGATTCTCGCATCAATTGAAAGGATAATTACTTTGCAAAACACATGAATAGAGGAAACATAAGATTAAAATAGCATGCACTCTTGAATTCTATAGGAACAGAAAACTACATGAATTGTCGTCAAAGATGTTCGACACATCGCTGGAGAAACAAAGAAATCCTAGCAATAGCTTTTGCTCCCAAATAGAGTGCAAAAGAACGCTTATGATTTTTTTTAAATGAATCATGTGAATCAAACAACCTCCATAGGGAAAAATCATTAGGATTTAAATCCTCTATAAACTTATGGAATTTCTTACTCAAGGAAGCCCTAAGAATTTGATTTTCTATTTGTAGGATTGAATCCAATATGACTTTATACAAAAGCAATTCATATGCACAACATTTCGAAGGAAATGTTTCATTGACCTCAATCCACTTGGAAGAATTGTTTTTCACATGACGCAATCAACATATACAATCTCAACAAAGAGGGAAAAAGCAAAACAATGAGCGATGCTCCGTCAATGTGACCTCTGTCCATGGTGGTGAACAACCACTAACCATCGTCTCCAATCGCACACATGTTACTACCGCCAACTCCTAATCCTATGGAGGTTAAAGTATATATTTAAGTACGAAGCTGTTGACGCTCAAAAGTGGCACAATCGTAAAAGTTGCTTTAATCTGTGTCAAGATTAATTCAAACTTATGATTGGAAGTCACCATGATATAGCTTTCTTTGAGAAGATCAAGATGGATATGAAAGTGGTCTAAAACGGAGTCCGGATGCAAAAGTTATGACAAGTTCAGAGATGCTCATGGTGACACCAGATTAAAGAATGACTTGAAACCCAATTAAGATGACTCCAAATCGAAAAAGTTTCAACATGAAAGTTGCGCGTCTCGTCGAAACAGATGATTTTGATATAAAAATCGTCTTAATCCGAAATCGTATGCAAAAGTTACAGCCAGTACAAGGCGCTGCTGCACTGGATGGCCGGACACTCCGGGGACAACCATCCGGGTTTTGATTTTCTTTGTGGATGACCGGACACTCCGGGTATGTTAGTCCGAATTTTGAATTTGGCTGCTGCAGACTTCGGAAAACAGCCGAAAACCCCCTCAAGATGGCCTTAGATCAAAAAACGTTCAATATGAAAGTTGTTCATCTCGTCGAAACGGTCAAGATTGCTTTTGGGCTCGTTTCCATCCGAGATCGTTTACTCCCCCGAACATGGCCCACAACGTGCAGCCAGATTTTACCGAACAGTTTTGAAAAGTTCGGACCAAACAAATCCGAATTGGACTAGGGTTTTGGACGTGAATTGAAGCCTTTTTATTGCACGGAAAATCTAGCCGCCTCTTATATACTCAAGGGGTGATGGCCGATTGAACAACACACAATCGATCAAATCATCTACCACTTTTTACCTTTACCTTTATCTCTCTCCCTTGTTCTTCTTCTTCTCGTTCTTCGTTTGCAGGGCGGCAAACCTCGAGGCCCTAGGGGCGATCAGGTCGACCTAGGGCAGCCCATAGCCGTCGGGCGCCCTAACGGGGTCCCTCCTGGGCATGTGGGGTTTCGGGTCTACAAAAGCGCCCGCCGGATTGCTTGTGTACCGCGCTTCCGGACGGGTCTCTTTCGACGTGAGCTGCGGTGCATCACCCTCGGCGTTGGAGGTACACGGTGACGTGTTCGTGTGCGAACACACTTTTTGGCGACTCCGCTGGGGATCGAAGCTTCGAACGGTCTCTAGCCCGTTCTTGCTACGAAGAGATCGTCATCTAGGGTTTGCAATCTACAAGGGTAATATTAATATCCAATTCCCTACTGTAGATGCAAATAATTCATATGGTGTTACTAGATCGTTCAATGAGTATACTCTATCGGCCAGCCCTAGTTTGTTCAATCATGCATCTAATTACGTGCATAGGCCGATTCAAAGTAATTTACATGATTCAACTTTTTATGATACTAGTAACATGCATCATATGTATCCCAACTCTCATGCATCGGCAACCCCACAAATTTATATGCCGATGAACAACATGATGAGTTTGGTTAATCAAGTTGAAACACCTCATGTAGGAACTTTCAATAGCATGCAACAAAGTGTTTCACCTTTTTATTCATCGGCAACTAATTTGCAACATGTTAATCTGAAAATGCCGGTGGATAGGGGAATTGGCCATGGTACTACTAGTTATTCAGCCAATTGCCATCAACAATCATATGCTACACCTCATGCTTCTAATTTTTGGGCACCATATGCAACTGAAGGTATTCATAATTCGGCTTCGCACCTTCTTGCTAATGACTGAATAAGTGAAAATTCTATAGGATCACATGTGTGTTCACCTACTACTGTAACATATCATGTTCCCCCTACACAATTACAGAAGTTCGGCAACATCTCATT
>NC_041384.1:66952480-66990428 GCF_002162155.2 Triticum dicoccoides | reverse complement strand
CATTCGAAAGGAACTAATAAAAGGCGGGAAGCCTCATGATTTTGCTGCAGTAAAAGCTAGAGTTGTGCAAATGATTGAGTCGCCCAGTGTTGTACCATCCACTGCACCCCCTAAACAATTGCAAAGTTTCGGCACCTCATTGCCGGAAAAGTCTGAAAGTATTGGGGGGCAATCTCATGAGGAGTGGATGGAAATTGAGATGAAAAAGTTTAAAGCTCGCCAAGCTGAGATGTGGGCTAAAATTAGACAAGAGCGAGAAGCCTTGCAAATTAAAAAAAGATAAAGTTATTGATTCAGGTAACAGAGAAAATTCGGTTATTGGAAAAGGCGAATCAAGTAGTATATATTCTGAGTCCATTAAATCTAGAGGCAAGCATTATTGAGAAAGGGCATGGAAAGCCTAGCAAAACAACCATGCTTGATTTTTCTGAAATTAATGGAACCTACTTCCTTCCCTATGAGTTTCGTGCCATAGAAATTGACGAGCTTCAAGGACAAGAACAAGTAGCCGAACAAAGTTCGGTTGAAAAAGATCTTCAAACTAATGATGTACGGAATCAAGAAAAAGATGATGAAGAGGCATTGGGGAGCGATCCAAAGGCGGATCAAGATATTGTTCAAGTCACACCACCATCATGCTCTCCCAACATATTTGAAGAGGTATGTTTAGCAAGTAATTTACCTATTTTCAGATTTGGTCAAAACTTTATTGTTGATGAATCCATCAGAAAAATCCTCTTAAGTAATTTTAAAAGACCAATGAAGAAGGGTAATTTACTTGTTAGCAATAAAATTGTTATGGAACATATCGGTCAACCCATTGCGCCATTTATAAAGACCGATAATGACTTATTGTTACAGCCAAAGCTTTCCCCATTGCTTTATATAAGGTTCATATCTAGTTGGGTAGCTTTGCTTATTTCGTACTTGGCTTGCACTTGGTCTCAACTGAGACATGTATGTTCTAAATATCTTCGTTTCAGAAATTTAAAGCCAAGGTTAAATTCTATTGAGAAAACCGATGCTAATATAATATCTTATCAAAAGACATCGGAGATAGAGTGGAAAACACAATGCATAGCCGAATGGGGTGATGCAAAATCTGAACTATTCGTTTGCTTAACTCCAAAGCCGCTCTCACAAGAAGATCGGCTAGAAAATAAAAAAAATTACCTTCAATTCCAATATGTGTGATCAAATCTTTGATTTGTTGCTGAAAAATAATTACATAAGAATTCTTGATCACCATGTCAAGCCATCAATTCAAGGACGAATGTATTGTAGGTTGCATCATTCGTTCAAACATAATTTTGAGGATTGCAATATGTTTCATCAAATAGTTAAATCGGTCATTGATAAAGGACGATTGAGAATTGTTGAAACACCAAAGGATGACCAGTCTATTCCAATTGGTCTTGATGGCAAAAAGTTTTTGCATCGGCTACTTCAAGCCGATCCATCTAAAGAGAAGGTACAAACTGCAGGTGATAGGATCATGCTTTCAAGTAAAGAAGTTATTGAAGAGCACAATGAACATAAACTTGAGGGCGAGAATTCCATCGAAGCTACAATGAAGACGCCAAGGACTGGGGGGCAGCAAGGAAATCCAATGATCAATGAAAGCAAACCAAAAGAAAACAAAGGCCGAAATAAGCGCAAGTGTAAGAGATCAAAAATCACCTTCGCTGAACTATTGGATAAATATCAAAAGAAGAGTGAAGAGCAGAATGCTTATCGGCCAAACCATGCAAAGAAACCAAGATCACCCCCAAGGCGCAAATATGAGGATCGGTATTGGCAAAGTGAGAATTTCAATGCAACATATTCATATCCTTATTTTGGGCCGCCAATACCAATGTTGTGGATGCCTCCCTATGCTCATTTAAATCCATATTCATCATGGGACATGTATGATACAAGGGCATATTCTCCATCTTATTTTAGACCATCTCACCAATACTATGCAGCTTCAAGAAGATCAACATTTGAACAATCACGTGTCAAAGACCGTTTCAATCATAAGGAATCGGTCCAAAGCTCAAGGAAGAAGAAAGAGGTGGTAGAGCGAGTTTACCGCGTGAAAAGAGATGGTCGTAAGTGTGCTACTTCAGATTTGATTTCAAATGACAAAGAGCCAATTGAAGTGTTGACATTGGCTACAAAAGGCAAAGATGTGAAGCAATCAATTGATCAAAATCAGAGTGCCAAATCTGAAGAAAATAAGTTAGGGGTGCACAAGTCCCAAAAGGAGTTGCCATTGGTTGAAACAAAATCATAGTCGAGGTGCTCACTCGGCTTATCATATTGGCAAAAGAAGGAGTTACAAAAGCTTAGTGCACAAGAACTTGAAGAAAGGAACATGGCATGGGTTCCCAAAGGAAGTACTCAAAATAATTATTATGTGCAAGCTTCCATTACAAGAAGTGCGGCAAAGCTGAAGAAGGAAAAGAGTGAAAACTATGAAGGACTGAGCCGAAGGTTTCAACATCCTCGGTCTATACATTATCCATATTCTTCAACTATGACATTAACGCCTATGCCATGGAATTCGTCATCAGGTATGATTTGTAACCCTCAATGGGCTTATTTTAATCCATGGATGCAATATAATTTCTTACATTATGAAAGGGTATTGCCAAATCACTATACATTTGATTAGCTACAAGTTTGTTGCTGATCCAAAGGGCCGGAATACTTTATTTGTCATTTCATTTGTTTATTTCGGCTATATGTGCTTTGAATGAAGTTTACATGTAATGGCCGATATTTATCTATCGTCCTAAGAGTATGTCAATGCATGGCCGGTGCAGTATTCTAACATCGTCCTTAGTTCGATTGGAGAGCGAGACAAGGTATGTGCTCATGGAAATTTATATGTATGCCTATATTATGATTGAATGGAGTTGAGACATCATGATCGATGTCATTGAATATATGCTGCATAGGCCAATTCATAGTTGCAGAATTGACTGGTGGGCTTATACTTTGTTTGGATATGATTTGGCTTATGCATCTTTGAGATCTATAAAAGGCCAAATCATAGCTGATTTTATTACTGAACATCGGATTAATGACATGCATAATGTTGATATTAGCCTTGTCTCTCTAGTACTATAGAGATTATGTTTTGATGGTTCAATTCATAGCAATGGCCAAAGTATTGGTGTTGTTTATATATCTCTTTATGGCACTATTTTTGAAGCCTCATGCCGCTTAGAATATTTTTATGCACGATTAATCAAGGCCGAATATACGTTGTTATTTGGATTGACTCTTTTACTTGCTATAGGTGCTATACATATTGAGGCTTTTGGTGATTCGTTATAACTAGTGCAACAAATATCCAAGGGTTATCAATGTTTTGATGAATCACTTATAGTTTATCGTGGGGTATGTCTAGATGCAAAATTTGCCTTGGGTTGCTTTAAAATTGTTCTTATATTTAGACATAACAATTCAAAAGAGTTGGCACATCAAGCATCCAGCTACTACATTCTTCATGGTGTATTGCATTTCTCTCAATAGCCGATGCTTCATCTCGTCAACATAGGTAAGGCCGAACCAAAGTCCACAGCTTCGGCCACTAATGAATTTTGATGCGGGTGAAAGTAAGGATTGGAGAGAGTTTATAGTTGATTATCTACAAAATCCTAGCACAAGAGTGAACAATATGGTTCGGAGGATGACCTTGAGACACATATCTATGGAACTTTATCATCGGATTGTTAATGAAGTTGAGAAGGTTTCGCCCAAGTTTGCAGCAAGGGTTCAAAAACAATAATGGCCGATATATATAATTATCGCCCTAAGCATATAAATGGCCGATGGAGTGTTGACATCGTCCTTAGAACAAACATGGTACAAGTTATTTTTCGGCACGCTAGCTTTGCCGAAAAACAGGGAGGCATGTGTTGACGTTCAAAAGTGGCACAATCGTAAAAGTTGCTTTAATCTATGTCAAGATTAATTCAAACTTATTATTGGAAGTCACCATGATATGGCTTTCTTTGAGAAGATCAAGATGGTTATGAAAGTGGTCTAAAACGGAGTTCGGATGCAAAAGTTATGACAAGTTCAGAGATGCTCATGGTGACACCAGATTAAAGAATGACTTGAAACCCAATTAAGATGACTCCAAATGGAAAAGGTTTCAACATGAAAGTTGTGCGTCTCGTCGAAACGGATGATTTTGATATAAAAATCGTCTTAATCTGAGGTCGTATGCAAAAGTTACAGCCAGTACAAGGCGCTGCTGCACTGGATGGCCGGACACTCCGGGGACAACCATCCGGGTTTTGATTTTCTCTGTGGATGACCGGACACACCGGGTATGTTAGTCCGGGTTTTGAATTTGGCTGCTGCAGACTTCGGAAAACAGCCGAAAACCCCCTCAAGATGGCCTCAGATCAAAAAACGTTCAACATGAAAGTTGTTCGTCTCGTCGAAACGGTCAAGATTGCTTTTGGGCTCGTTTCCATCCGAGATCATTTACTACCCCGAACATGGCCTACAACATGCAGCCAGATTTTACCGAACAGTTTTGGAAAGTTCGGACCAAACAAATCCGAATTGGACTAGGGTTTTGGACGTGAATTGAAGCCTTTTCCTTGCACGGAAAGTCCAGCCACCTCTTATATACTCAAGGGGTGATGGCCGATTGAACAACACACAATCGATCAAATCATCTATCACTTTTTACCTTTACCTTTATCTCTCTCCCTTGTTCTTCTTCTTCTTGTTCTTCGTTTGCAGGGCGGCGAACCTCGAGGCCCTAGGGGAGATCAGGTCGACCTAGGGCAGCCCATAGCCGCCGCGCGCCCTAATGGGGTCCCTCCCGGGCGTGTGGGGTTTCGGGTCTACAAAAGCGCCCGCTGGATTGCTTGCGTACCGCACTTCCGGACAGGTCTCCTTCGACGTGAGCTGCGGTGCATCACCCTCGGCATTGGAGGTACACGGTGACCTGTTTGTGTGCGAACAGAAGCCAATGTGTATACAACTACATTAATCTATATTAATTGACAAGAAAACTTTGTCATTCAAGGAACACATCATTCTAGATGAGTGTCAATCCAACTTTGGAGGCAATCGAAATTCTTGCTCTTGACATTATGTTGAAGAAGAGCGAGATCTCCTTTTAAAAGGTCTTCCCAGCGGCAAGAGCAGGAGCTTCCATTATGAAAAATCTTGCTAGTTCTTTGGTTCCAAATATTCCAATGGCCTAAGATGTTATCGTAGAAAGGAATGCCCCTTGGCTTATCGGGAATGATGGACTTGTTGGTACAATATAGTGCCCCTTGCGTGTTTTGGAGATTGTTTGACAAAAGAGTTGAGGGCCTAATGTGTTTTCTAGTGCACATAGGGTAAAATGGTCCCTGGAGTATTTAGGAGTTTGTTATAAACTTCTACGATGATTATCTGCACCGCAGAGAAGAATGCTTAGCTATCGAGGAGTTTGCTATCCAGAAGATTGTGTGTCGGAGACGACCCTAAAAAGTAGTTCAGTGAGCAATTGCTTTGGTGTGCTATTTGAGGAAAAAATGATTGTAGCGAATAAGATGAAGACAACGAGATGCATGTCATTTTCATAGTTTCATTTCTTTCATTTGAGTCATAGGGCACCCGTACCATTGAGAGGGGTCCAAGTTAGTCGAGACTTAGGTTTGCATTGATGTTAATCATAAACCTATCTCCGAGTGAAGTCGAGAGAAATCGCTTCGTGCATTGTGTTTTTACTCTGAGTCACAGGTGATGTTCTTCTATACTACTAGAGAAAATCACACACGGTTGAGTCAACTTACTTGTTCCTTAAGTAAAGTTGTCGCGTGAGTTTGAAATCTGATCATTGGACACATGTCATTTTATCATTGAGTGGCCACAGGCCCCTATTGGCCATTTCACCCTCAGGATTGCTCCAGATATAAATAACCACCTCAACCTAACCATTGCTGGTCGGTTGCTCCATTTGATATTACAGAGTTTGTATGAGTAAACCCCTCTTTCGAGATATTACACCGAGGGAAAACCCAGAGCCTAAACTTAGTTAGTGGTTGAGCATCACAGAGAACTAAGTTGAGATTAGCTTGTGCCTATTACTCTTGTGAGTTACACACTCACTAGACGGTTAGACGTTAGTCTAAGCAACCAAGAGTCATTGTGGTTTGCAGAAGACTATGTATGTGAAGGTTTGGAGATTGCATTGAAGAATCTCCCACGAGTAAGCTGACTAGGGTTCGAGGAACTTGTAGTAAAGGAGAATAGGACACAAAGAGATTTGCTATCGTGTTCAATCATAAGTCCGTCCAACCAAACATATCTCTTTGGCAGAAGAGTGAACTGGTAGAACAAATAACTTGCCGCCATAGAGCAACGCTGGTTCTTTCTCTTTCTTTATTATTTCCAATATTTACACATTGTTGAGTTATTCATCGTTGTGTTGTTTATATGTGTTCAATTCTTCGAAATTGATAAGCATTTCCATCCTTCTGTTGAACATGCTATCCTTCGTATTATGCCCAATGGTACTTAAGACTACATGTTTGTTTGTCCATTTATTTCCATCTACAGTTACCTAGGTATCCATCTTGCTTTAGTCACGGTAGTTATCTTGCATTAGTGTATGATACGTCTCCAATGTATCTATAATTTTTAATTGTTCCATGCTATTATATTATCCATCTTGGATGTTTTATATGCATTATTATGCTATTTTATATCATTTTTGGGACTAACCTATTAACCTAGTGCCCAATGCCAGTTATTGTTTTTCCTTGTTTTTGTCTTCTATAGAAAATCAATACCAAACGAAGTCCAAACGGAATGAAACTTTTGACAATTTTTCTTGGACCAGAAGACACCTAGGAAGCTTCGGGAGGAGGCCAGAAGAGCCACGGATGGGCCACAAGCCCCGCGAGCTTGTGGACCCACCGTGGCACCTCTAACCCTAATCTCATCTCTATGAATACCCAAATATTTCTTGTATACCAGAGGGCACACTAAAAATACTTTTCCGCCACCGCAAGTTTCTGTCCTCGTGAGATCCCATCTGGAGACCTATTCCAGTACTCCGCCGGAGGGAGATTCGATCACGGAGGGCCTCCCTTTCGATGATGTGTGAGTAGTTTACCACAGACCTACGAGTCCATAGCTAATAGCTAGATGGATTCTTCTCTCTCTTTTATCTTCAATACAATGTTCTCCTCGATGTTCTTGGAGATCTATTCGATGTAATTGTGGATTTATGATCAGGTTATCTATGAATATTATTCGAGTCTTCTCTGAACTCTTTTATGCATGATTAAGATAGCTTTGTATTTCTCTTCGATCTATTGATTTGGTTTGGCCAACTAGATTGATTTTTCTTGCAATGAGAGAGGTGCTTTGTAATGGGTTAAACCTTGCGGTGCCCTCACCCAGTGACAGAAAGAGTAGCGAGGCAAGTATTTGTATTGTTGCCATTAAGGATAAAAAGGTGGGGTTTATTCATATTGATTGGATATATCCCTCTACATCATGTCATCTTTCTTAAGGTGTTACTCCGTTCTTGTTAACTTAATACACTAGATGCATTCTGGGTAGCAGTCGATGTGTGGAGTAGTAGTAGTAGTAGATGCAGGCAGGAGTCGGTCCACTTGTCACGGACTTGATGCCTATATTTGTGATCATTGCCTTAGATATCGTCATAACTTTGTGCTTTTCTATCAATTGCTCAACAGTAATTTGTTTACCCATCGTATGTGTTCTTTCAAGAGAGAAGCCTCTAATGAAAACTATGGCCCCCGGGCCTATCTTTTATTATATTACTTTCAGATCTATAAAACCAAAACCCCAAAAATACCTTCCTGCAATTTATTTACCTTTACTTTATTTTGCATTTTATTTATCTTTTATACCTATCTCTATCAGATACCATCCTTGCAAATAACCATGAAGGGATTGACAACCCTTTTATCGCGTTGGGTGCAAGTATTTGTTTGTTTGTGTAGGTGCTATCATTGGAGACTTGTGTGTTTATCCTACTGGATTGATACCTTGGTTCTCAAACCGAGGGAAATACTTATTTCTACTTTGCTGCATCACCCTTTCCACTTCAAGGGAAAAACCAACGCAAGCTCAAGAAGTAGCAGGAAGAATTTCTGGTGTCGTTGCCTGGGAGGATCTACATCAAGCCTACCAAGTACTCATCATAAACTCTCATCTCTTGCATTTACATTGTTCGCCGTTGCCATGGAGGATCTACATCAAGCCCAACCAAGGACGAGCGCCATTGACCTTGTCGCAGAATAGCCTGCTGCCCTCGCCGTATGGTATCAGTTGGCCGCCCTTGACGCCGGTTGAACTTTCCGTCAGGTTAGCGCGGCGGTTGTGCCCCTTGCAGCAAAAAACCCTCGCCCGACATGCCCTTACCTACCCTTGCTCATCGGTCGTCATTGCAGCATACCCAACTCCCACCATCGCCGTTGCCAGCAACTGACCGTCCCAACCCCTCCTCCCCCTCCCGTTCCAGTAGAACGCAGCCGGATTTAGAAAAAAAATGCATTCTTGTAGCATCCAACACAACGGTTCCATCATCTCAAGCCATCGATGTATCATGTTGCAACCTGCTCCAGCAAATTATGCCATGGTTGTGAAGGAAATATGCCCTAGAGGCAATAACAAAGTTGTTATTTATATTTCCTTATATCATGACAAATGTTTATTATTCATGCTAGAAATGTATTAACCGGAGACTTAGTACATGTGTAAATACATAGACAAACAGAGTGTCCCTAGTATGCCTCTACTTGACTAGCTCGTTAATCAAAGATGGTTATGTTTCCTAGCCATGGACATGTGTTGTCATTTGATGAACGAGATCACATCATTAGAGAATGATGTGATGGACAAGACCCATCCGTTAGCTTAGCACTATGATCATTTAGTTTATTGCTATTGCTTTCTTCATGACTTATACATGTTCCTATGACTATGAGATTATGCAACTCCCGAATACCGGAGGAACACCTTATGTGCTATCAAACGTCACAACGTAACTGGGTGATTATAAAGATGCTCTACATGTGTCTCTGATGGTGTTTGTTGAGTTGGCATAGATCGAGATTAGGATTTGTCACTCCGTGTTTCGGAGAGGTATCTCTGGGCCCTCTCGGTAATGCACATCACTATAAGCCTTGCAAGCAATGTAACTAATGAGTTAGTTGCGTGACGATGCATTACAGAATGAGTAAAGAAACTTGCCGGTGACAAGATTGAACTAGGTATGATGATACCGACGATCGAATCTTGGGCAAGTAACATACCGATGACAAAGGGAACAACGTATGTTGTTATGCGGTTTGACCGATAAAGATCTTTGTAGAATATGTAGGAGCCAATATGAGCATCCGGGTTCCGCTATTGGTTATTGGTCGGAGATGTGTCTTGGTCATGTCTACATAGTTCTCGAACCCGTAGGGTCCACACGCTTAACGTTCGATGACGATTTATATTATGAGTTATGAGATTTGATGACCGAAGTTTGTTCGGAGTCCCGGATGAGATCACAGACATGATGAGGAGTCTCGAAATGGTTGAGAGGTTCAGATTCATATATTGGAAGGCTATATTCAGACATCGGGAAGGTTCCGAGTGATTCGGGTATTTTTTGGAGAACCGGGGAGTTACGAGAATTCACGCAGGGAAGTATTGGGCCTTATTGGGCTTTAGTGGAAATGAGAGAAGGGCCACAAGGGGAGGCAGCGCGCCCCCCATGGGCTGGTCCTAATTGAACTAGGAGGGGGCATCGCCCCCCTCTTTCCTTCTCCCTCTCCCTCTCCTTCCTTCTCCTACTTGGAATAGGAAAGGGGGAAACCTACTCCTACTAGGAGTAGGAATCCCCCCTTGGGTGTGCCCCTTGAGGCCGGCCCTCCTCCTCCCCTCCTTTATATACAGGGGAGGGGGCACCCCATAGACACACACGTTGATTTCTTAGCCGTGTGCGGTGCCCCCCTCCACAATTTTCCACCTCGATCATATTGTCGTAGTGCTTAGGCGAAGCCCTGCATTAGTACATCATCATCACCATGCCGTCGTGCTGACGAAACTCTCCCTCGGCCTTAGCTGGATCTAGAGTTCGTGGGACATCACCGAGCTGAACGTGTGCAGATCACGGAGGTGCCGCGCGTTCGGTACTTGAACGGTTGGATCGCAAAGACGTTCGACTACATCAACCGTGTTACTAAACGCTTCCGCTTTCGGTCTACGAGGGTATGTGGACACACTCTCCCCGCTTGTTGCTATGCTTCTCCTAGATAGATCTTGTGTGATCGTAGGAATTGTTTTGAAATACTACGTTCCCCAACAGTGGCATCCGAGCCGGGTCTATGTGTAGATGTTATATGCACGAGTAGAACACAAAGAGTTGTGGGCGATAATAGTCATACTGCTTACCAGTATGTCATACTTTGATTCGGTGGTATTGTTGGATGACCGTGTTCATGAGACTGGTTCTACCGCCGTGCTTTGCACACATGTGGCTAGTAGGTGTCTGTTTCTCCAACTTTAGTTGAATCGAGTGTGACTACATCCGATCCTTGTTGAAGGTTAAAACAACACAGTTGACGAAAAATCGTTGTGGTTTTGATGCGTAGGTAAGAAAGGTTCTTGCTAGAAGCTCGTAGCAGCCACGTAAAACTTGCAACAACAAAGTAGAGGATGTCTAACTTGTTTTTGCAGGGCTTGCTGTGATGTGATATGGTCAAGACGTGATGATATATAAATTGTTGTATGAGATGATCATGTTTTATAACAGTTATCGGCAACTGCCATGAGCCATATGGTTGTCGCTTTATTGTATGAAATGCAAACGCCATGTAATTGCTTTACTTTATCACTAAGCGGTAGCGATAGTCGTAGAAGCAATAGTTGGCGAGACGACTACGATGCTTCGATGGAGATTAAGGTGTCAAGATGGTGACGATGGTGATCATGACGGTGCTTTGGAGATGGAGATCAAAGGCACAAGATGATGATGCCATATCATATCACTTATTTGATTGCATGTGATGTTTATCTCTTTATGCATCTTATTTTGCTTAGTACGGCGGTAGCATTATAAGATGACCTCTCACTAAATTTCAAGGTACAAGTGTTCTCCCTGAGTATGCACCGTTGTGACAGTTCGTCGTGCCGAGACACCACGTGATGATCGGGTGTGATAAGCTCTACGTTCACATACGACGGGTGCAAGCCAGTTTTGGACACGTAGAATACTCGGGTTAAACTTGACGAGCCTAGCATATGCAGATATGGCCTCAGAACACTGAGATCGAAAGGTCGAGCGTGAATCATATAGTAGATACGATCAACATAGTGATGTTCACTATTGAAAACTACTCCATCTCACGTGATGATCGGACATGGTTTAGTTGATATGGATCACGTGATCACTAAGATGATTAGAGGGATGTCTATCTAAGTGGGAGTTCTTAAGTAATATGATTAATTGAGCTTTAATTTATCATGAACTTAGTACCTGGTAGTATTTGCATATCTATGTTGTAGATCAATAGCTTGCGATGTAGCTTCCAGTTTTATTTTTTTGATATGTTCCTAGAGAAAAATAAGTTGAAAGATGATAGTAGCAATGATGTGGACTTGGTTCGTGATATGAGGATTATCCTCATTGCTGTACAGAAGAATTATGTCCTTGATGCACCTCTAGGTGACAGACCTATTACAGGAGCAGATGCACACGTTATGAACATTTGACAAAGCTCGGTATGATGACTACTTAATAGTTTAGTGCACCATGTTTACAGCTTAGAACCGTGACTTCAAAAATGTTTTGAACGCCATGGAGCATATAAGATGTTCTAAGAGTTGAAATTGGTATTTCATACTCATGCCCGTGTCGAGAGGTATGAGACCTCTGACAGTACTTTGCTTATAAGATGGAGGAGAATAGCTCAACCAGTGAGCATGCGCTCAGATTGTCTGGGTACTACAATTGCTTGAATCAAGCGGGTCTTCCAGATAAGATAGTAATTGACAAAGTTCTCTAGTCACTATCACCACATTACTAGAACTTAGTGATGAACTATAATATGCAAGAGATGACAAAAGTAATTCCCAAGCTCTTTGCAATGCTGAAATCGGCGAATGTAGAAATCAAGAAATATCATCAAGTGTTGATGGTTAACAAGACCACTAGTTTCAAGAAAAGGGCAAAGGGAAAGAAGGAGGAACTTAAAAGAATAATAGCAAGCAAGTTGCTTCTCCCATGAAGAATCCCAAAGCTAGACCCAAGCCTGGAACTGAGTGGTTCTACAACAAAGGAAATGGTCACTGGAAGTGGAACTGCCCTAGATACTTGGCGGATAAGAAGGATGGCAAAGTGAACAAAAGTATATTTGATATACATGTTATTGATGTGTACTTTACTAGTGTTTATAGCAACCCCTCAATATTTGATACTGGTTCAGTTGCTAAGAGTAGTAACTCGAAACAGGAGTTGCAAAATAAACAGAGACTAGTTAAGGGCGAGGTGATGATGTGAGTTGGAAGTGATTCCAAGGTTGATAAGATCACCATCGCACACTCCCTTTACCTTCGGGATTAGTGTTGAACCTAAAATAAATATTATTTGGTGTTTGTGTTGAGCATAATATGATTGGATCATGTTTATTGCAATACGGTTCTTCATTTAAGTCAAAGAATAATTGTTATTTTGTTTACATGAATAAAACCTTCTGAGGTCATACACCCAAGGTGAATGGTTTATTGAATCTCAATCGTAGTGATACACATATTCATAATATTGATGCCAAAAGATGCAAAGTTGATAATGATAGTGCAACATATTTGTGGCACTGCCATTTAGGTCATATTGGTGTAAAGCGCATGAAGAAACTCCATGTTGATGGGCTTTTGGAATCACTTGATTATGAATCACTTGATGCTTGTGAACCATGCCTCATGGGCAAGATGACTAAGACTTTGTTCTCCGGAACAATGGAGCGAGGAACTGACTTATTGGAAATAATACATACTGATGTATGCGATCCGATGAGTGTTGAGGCTCATAGCGGGTATCATTATTTTCTGACCTTCACAGATGATTTGAGCAGATATGGGTATATCTACTTGATGAAACATAAGTCTGAAACATTTGAAAAGTTCAAAGAATTTCAGAGTGAAGTGGAAAATCATTGTAACAAGAAAATAAAGTTTCTACGATCTGATTGCGGAGACAAATATTTGAGTTACGAGTTTGGTCTTCAATTGAAATGATGTGGAATAGTTTTGTAGCTCACGCCACCTGGAACACCACAGCATAATGGTGTGTCCGAACGTCATAACCGTACTTTATTAGATATGGTGCGATCTATGATGTCTCTTACCGATTTATCACTATCGTTTTGGGGTTTATGCATTAGAGACAGCAACATTCACGTTAAATAGGGCACCATCTAAATCCGTTGAGACGACACCATATGAACTGTGGTTTGGCAAGAAACCTAAGTTGTCGTTTCTTAAAATTTGGGGCTACGATGCTTATGTGAAAAAGCTTCAACCCGATAAGCTCGAACCCAAATCGGAGAAATATGTCTTCATAGGATACCCAAAGGAGACTGTTGGGTACACCTTCTATCACAGATCCGAAAGCAAGATATTCGTTGCTTAGAATGGATCCTTTCTAGAGAGGGAGTTTCTCTCGAAATAAGTGAGTGGGAGAAAAGTAGAACTTGATGAGGTAATTGTACCTTCCCTCGAGATTGGAAAGTAGTTCATCACAGAAATCAGTTCCGGTGATGCCTACACCAATTAGTGAGGAAGCTAATGATGATGATCATGAAACTTCAGATCAAGTTACTACCGAACCTTGTAGGTCAACCAGAGTAAGCTCCGCACCAGAGTGGTACGACAATCCTGTTTTGGAGGTCATATTACTTGACCATGATGAACCTATGAACTATGAGGAAGCGATGATGAGCCCAAATTCCGCAAAATGGCTTGAGGCCATGAAATATGAGATAGGATCCATGTATGAGAACAAAGTATAGACTTTGGTTGACTTGCCCGATGATCGGCAAGCCATAAAGAATAAAATGGATCTTCAAGAGGAAGACAGATGTTGATAGTAGTGTGACCATCTATAAAGCTTGACTTGTCGAAAAGGGTTTCTGACAAGTTCAAGATGTTGACTACGATGAGATTTTCTTACTCGTATCGATGCTTAAAGTCTGTCCGAATTATGTTAGCAATTGCCACATTTCATGAAATCTGGCAAATGGATATCAAAACTATATTCCTTAATGGATTTCTTAAAGAAGAGTTGTATATGATGCAACAAGAAGGTTTTGACAATCCTAAAGGTGCTAACAAAGTGTGCAAGCTCCAGCGATCCATCTATGGATTGGTGCAAGCATTTAGGAGTTGGAATATACGCTTTGATAGTGTGATCAAAGCATATGGTTTTATACAGACTTTTGGAGAAGCCTGTATTTACAAGAAAGTGAGTGGGAGCGCTACAACCTTTCTGATAAGTATATGTGAATGACATATTGTTGATCGAAAATGATGTAGAATTTTCTGGAAAGCATAAAGGGGTGTTTGAAAGGAGTTTTTTTAAGAAAGACCATGGTGAAACTGCTTACACATTGAGCATCAAGATCTATAGAGATAGATCAAGACGTTTGATAAGTTTTTGCAATGAGTACATACCTTGATAAGATTTTGAAGTAGTTCAAAATGGAACAGTCAAAGAAGGAGTTCTTGCCTGTGTTGCAAGGTGTGAAGTTGAGTAAGACTCAAAACCCGACCATGGCAGAAAATAGAAAGAGAATGAAAGTCATTCCCTATGCCTCAGTCATAGGTTCTATAAAGTATGCTATGTTGTGTACGGTGTACCAGACCTATTGTGTACCTCACAATGAGTTTGGCAAGAGGGTACAATAGTGATCCAGGAGTGAATCACTGGACAACGGTTAAAATTATCCTTAGTGGAATAATGATATGTTTCTCGATTATGGAGGTGACTGATACGTCTCCAACGTATCTATAATTTTTGATTGTTCCATGATATTATATTATCTGTTTTGGATGTTAATGGGCTTATTTATACACTTTTATATTATTATTATTGGGACTAACCTACTAACCCAAGGCCCAGTGGAAATTGTTGTTTTTTTGCCTATTTCAGTGTTTCACAGAAAAGGAATATCAAACGGAATCCAAACGGAATGAAACCTTCGGGAGAGTTATTTTTGGAACAAACGTGATCCAGGGGACTTGGAGTAGATGTCAAGAAATCAACAAGGAGGCCACGAGGCAGGGAGGCACGCCTGCCCCCTGGGCGCACCCCCACCCTCGTGGGCCCCTCGTAGCTCCACCGACCTACTTCTTCCTCCTATATATATCCATATACCCCGAAAACATCCAGGAGCACCACGAAACCCTATTTCCACCTCCTGTACCCAAGAGATCCCATCTTAGGGCCTTTTCCGGAGCTCCGCCGGAGGGGGAATTGATCACGAAGGGCTTCTATATCAACACCATAGCCTCTCCGATGATGTGTGAGTAGTTTACCCCAGACCTTCGGGTCCATAGTTATTAGCTAGATGGCTTCTTCTCTCTCTTTGGATCTCAATACAAAGTTCTCCTTGGTCTTCTTGGAGATCTAGTCGATGTAACTCTTTTTGCGATGTGTTTGTCGAGATCCCATGAATTGTGGGTTTATGATCAAGTGTATCTATGAATAATATTTGATTCTTCTCTGAAATATTTTATGTAAGATTGGTTATCTTTGCAAGTCTCTTCAAATTATCAGTTTGGTTTGGCCTACTAGATTGATCTTTCTTGCAATGGGAGAAGTGCTTACTTTGGGTTCAATCTTGCGGTGTCCTTTCCCAGTGACAGCAGGGGCAACAAGGCATGTATTGTTGCCGTCGAGGATAAAAAGATGGGGTTTATATATTGCTTGAGTTTATCCCTCTACATCATGTCATCTTGCCTAATGCGTTACTTTGTTCTTATGAACTTAATACTCTAGATGCATGCTGGATAGCAGTCGATGTGTGGAGTAATATTAGTAGATGCAGAATCATTTCGGTCTACTTGTCACGGACGTGATGCCTATATACATGATCATGCCTAGATATTCTCATAATTATGCACTTTTCTATCAATTGCTCGACAGTAATTTGTTCACCCACCGTAATACTTATGCTATCTTGAGAGAAGCCACTAGTGAAACCTCTAGCCCCCGGGTCTATTCTCTATTATATTAATCTCCCATCAACTAGCTATTTCCGGCGTTGTTTATTTTGCAATCTTTACTTTCAATCTATATCATAAAAATACCAAAAATATTTATCTTATTATTATTATCTCTATCAGATCTCACTCTCGTAAGTGACCATGAAGGGATTGACAACCCCTGTATTACGGTGGTTGCGAGGTTCTTATTTGTTTGTGTAGGTACGAGGGACTTGCGTGTAGTCTCCTGCTGGATTGATACATTGGTTCTCAAGAATTGAGGGAAATACTTACGCTACTTTGCTGCATCACCCTTTCCTCTTCAAGGGAAAACCAACGCAGTGCTCAAGAGGTAGCAAGAAGGATTTCTGGCGCCGTTGCCGGGGAGATCTACCACAAGTCAAGACATACCAAGTACCCATCACAAACTCTTATCCCCCGCATTACATTATTTTCCATTTTCCTCTCGTTTTCCTCTCCCACACTTCACCCTTGCCGTTTTATTCGCCCTCTTTTTCCGCTCCCCTTCTCTTTTCTAGTTCGTCTCTTTTCGCTTGCTTCTTGTGTGCTTATGTGTTGGATTGTTTGTCACGATGGCTCAAGATAATACTAAATTGTGTGACGTTTCTAATACCTACAATAATGATTTTATTAGCACTCCAATTGCTCCTCTTACCCATGCTGAATCTTGTGAATTTAATACTGCTTTGCCGAATCTTGTCATGAAAGATCCGTTTTCCGGCCTTCCTAGTGAAGATGCCGCTACCCATCTAAATAGCTTTGTTGATCTGTGTGATATGCAAAAGAAGAAATATGTGGATAATGATATTGTTAAATTGAAGCTATTCTCGTTTTCGCTTAGAGCTCGTGCTAAAACTTGGTTTTCATCTTTGCCTAAAAATAGTATCGATTCGTGGAATAAGTGCAAAGATGCTTTTATCTCTAAGTATTTTCCTCCCGCTAAGATCATCTGTCCTAGAAACAATATTATGAATTTTAAGCAACTTGGTCATGAACATGTTGCACAAGCTTGTGAGAGGATGAAATTAATGATACGTAATTGCCCTACACATGGTTTGAATTTGTGGATGATCATACAAAATTTTTATGTGGGATTGAATTTTGCTTTTAGAAATATTTTAGATTCGGCCCCGGGAGGCGCTTTTATGGAAATCACTTTAGGAGAAGCTACTAAACTCCTAGATAATATTATGGTTAATTATTCTCAATGGCACACTGAAAGATCTACTAGTAAAAAGGTGCATGGAATAGAAGAAATTAATGTTTTGAGTGGAAAGATGGATGAACTTATGAAATTGTTTTCTAATAAGAGTGTTTCTTATGATCCTAATGATATGCCTTTGTCTACTTTGATTGGGAATAATAATGAATCTATGGATGTGAATTTTGTTGGTAGGAACAATTTTGGTAATAACGCATATAGAGGAAATTTTAATCCTAGGCCGTTTCCTAGTAATTCCTCTATTAATTATGGTAATTCCTACAACAATTCTTATGGAAATTATAATAAGATGCCGTCTGATTTTGAATCTAATATTAAAGAATTTATTAGTTCGCAAAAGAGTTTCAATGCTTTGATTGAAGAAAAACTGTCTAAGATTGATGAGTTGGCTAGGAACGTGGATAGAATTTCTCTTGATGTTGATTCTTTGAAACTTAGATCTATTCCACCTAATCATGATATCAATAAGTCTCTCAAATCTATGAGAATTTCCATTGATGAGTGCAAAGAAAGAACTGCTAGGATGCGTGCTAAAAAAGATTACTTTGTGAAAGCATGTTCTTCTAGTTTTCATGATAATAAGGATGAAGATCTAAAAGTGATTGATGTGTCCCCTATTAAATATTTGTTTTGCAATATGAATCTTGATAATGATGGGACTAGAGATGAGTCAACTTTAGTTGAAAGGCGTCCCAATGATTCAGAGTTTTTAGATCTTAATGCTAAAATTGGTAAAAGTGGGATTGGAGAAGTCAAAACTTTACATAGCAATGAACCCACTATTTTGGATTTCAAGGAATTTAATTATGATAATTGTTCTTTAATAGATTGAATTTCCTTGTTGCAATCCGTGCTAAATTCTCTTCATGCTTATAATCAAATAAAGCTTTTACTAAACATATCGTTGATGCTTTAATGCAATCTTATGAAGAAAAGCTTGAATTGGAAGTTTCTATCCCTAGAAAACTTTATGATGAGTGGGAACCTACTATTAAAATTAAAATTAAAGATCATGAATGCTATGCTTTATGTTACTTGGGTGCTAGTGTTTCCACGATTCCAAAAACTTTGTGTGATGTGTTAGGTTTCCGTGAATTTGATGATTGTTCTTTAAATTTGCACCTCGCGGATTCCACTATTAAGAAACCCATGGGAAGAATTAATGATGTTCTTATTGTTGCAAATAGGAATTATGTGCCCGTAGATTTCATTTTTCTTGATATTGATTGCAATCCTACATGTCCCATTATTCTTGGGAGACCTTTCCTGAGAACTATTGGTGCAATTATTGATATGAAAGAAGGGAATGTTAGATTAAAATTTCCATTAAGGAAAGGCATGGAACACTTTCCTAGAAAGAAAATTAAATTACCTTATGAATCTATTATGAGAGCCACTTATGGATTGTATACCAAAGATGATAATACATAGATCTATCCTTGCTTTTATGCCTAGCTAGGGGCGTTAAACGATAGCGCTTGTTGGAAGGCAACCTAATTTTATTTTTGTTTCTTGCTTTTTGGTTCTGTTTAGTAATAAATAATTCATCTAGCCTCTGTTTAGATGTGGTCTTATGCTTTTAATTAGTGTTTGTGCCAAGTATAACCTTTGGGAAGACTTGGGGAAAGTCTTTGCCATCTTGCTGTAAAAAACAGAAACTTTAGCGCTCACGATATTTGCTTCCATTTTTACTGGAGAGTGCAATTAGGTTGATTATTTTTGCAGATGATTAATAGATAAATTCCTCACGTCCAGCAATTTATTTTAGAATTCTTGGGTTTACAGAAGTATTCTAAACCCACAGATTACTACAGACTGTTCTGTTTTTGACAGATTCTGTTTTTCGCGTGTTGTTTGCTTATTTTGATGAATCTATGGCTAGTATCGGAGGTTATGAACCATTGAGAAGATGGAATACAGTAGGTTTAACACCAAAATAAGTAAATAATGAGTTCATTACAGTACTTTAAGTGGTGGCTTGTTTTCTTGTACTAACGGAGCTCATGGGATTTTCTGTTTAAGTTTAGTGTTGTGAAGTTTTCAAGTTTTGGGTAAAGATTTGATGGATTATGGAATAAGGAGTGGCAAGAGCCTAAGCTTGGGGATGCCCAAGGCACCACAAGGTAAAATGCAAGGACAACCAAAAGCCTAAGCTTGGGGATGCCCCAGAAGGCATCCCCTCTTTCGTCTTCTTCTATCAGTAACTTTACTTGAGGCTATATTTTTATTCACCACACGATATGTGTTTTGCTTGGTGCGTCTTGTGTGATTTGAGTCTTTGCTTTTTAGTTTACCACAATCATCCTTGCTGTACACAACTTTTGGGAGAGAGACACACATGAACTGAAATTTATTAGAATACTCTATGTGCTTCACTTATATCTTTTGAGCTAGAAAATTTTGCTCTAGTGCTTCACTTATATCTTTTAGAGCACGGTGGTGGTTTTATTTTATAGAAATTATTGATCTCTCATGCTTCACTTATATTATTTTGAGTGTCCTTTATAACAACATGGTAATTTTCTTTGGTTATAAAATTGGTCCTAATATGATAGGCATCCAAGATGGGTACAATAAAAACTATCATAAAAAGTGCGTTGAATACTATGAGAAGTTGGATGCTTGATAATTGTTTTGAGATATGAGGATGGTGATATTAAAGTTGTGCTAGTTGAGTAGTTGTGAATTTGAGAAATACTTGTGTTGAAGTTTGCAAGTCCCGTAGCATGCACGTATGGTAACTGTTGTGTAACAAATTTGAAACATGAGGTGTTCTTTGATTGTCTTCCTTATGAGTGGTGGTCGGGGACGAGCAATGGTCTTTTCCTACCAATCTATCCCCCTAGGAGCATGCGCGTAGTGCTTGGTTTTTGGTGACTTCTAGATTTTTGCAATAAGTATATGAGTTCTTTATGACTAATGTTGAGTCCATGGATTATACGCACTCTCAACCTTCCATCATTGCTAGCCTCTTCGATACCGTGCATTGCCCTTTCTCACCTTGAAAGTTGGTGCAAACTTCACCGGTGCATCCAAACCTCGTGATATGATATGCTCTATCACACATAAACCTCCTTATATCTTCCTCAAAACAGCCACCATACCTACCTATTATGGCATTTTCGTAGCCATTCCGAGATATATTGCCATGCAACTTTCTACCGTTTCATTTATGACACGCTTCATCATTGTCATATTGCTTTGCATGATCATGTAGTTGACATCGTATTTGTGGCAAAGCCACCATGCATAATTTATCATACATGTCACTCTTGATTCATTGCTTTCCCGGTACACCGCCGGAGGCATTCATATAGAGTCATATTTTGTTCTAGTATCGAGTTGTAATCATTGAGTTGTAAATAAATAGAAGTGTGATGATCATCATTAATAGAGCATTGTCCCAAATAAAAAAATAAAAAATAAAGGCCAAATAAAAAAGGAAAGGCCCCAAAAAAATAAATAAAAAGGGACAATGCTAATATCCTCCTTTTCCACACTTGTTCTTCAAAATAGCACCATGATCTTTATGATAGAGAGTCTCTTGTTTTATCACTTTCATATACTAGTGGGAATTTTTCATTATAGAACTTGGCTTGTATATTCCAACAATGGGCTTCCTCAAATGCTCTAGGTCTTCGTGAGCAAGCAAGTTGGATGCACACCCACTTAGTTTCTTTTGTTGAGCTTTCATACATTTATAGCTCTAGTGCATCCGTTGCATGGCAATCCCTACTCCTTGCATTGACATCAATTGATGGGCATCTCCCTAGCCCGTTGATTAGCTGCGTCAATATGAGACTTTCTCCTTTTTTGTCTTCTGCACATAACCCCCATCATATTATTCTATTCCATCCATAGTGCTATATCCATGGCTCACGCTCATGTATTGCGTGAAAGTTGAAAAAAGTTTGAGATTACTAAAGTATGAAACAATTGCTTGGCTTGTCATCGGGGTTGTGCAAGATGAGAGCATTCTTGTGTGACGAAAATGGAGCATGACCAAACTATATGATTTTGTAGGGATGAACTTTCTTTTGCCATGTTATTTTGAGAAGACATGATTGCTTAGTTAGTATGCTTGAAGATTATTGTTTTTATGTCAATATTAAACTTTTGTCTTGAATCTTTCGTATCTGAATATTCATGCCACAATAAAGAAAATTACAATGAGAATTATGCTAGGTAGCATTCCACATCAAAAATTCTGTTTTTATCATTTACCTACTCGAGGACGAGCAGGAATTAAGTTTGGGGATGCTTGATACGTCTCCAACGTATCTATAATTTTTGATTGTTCCATGCTATTACATTGTCTGCTTTGGATGTTAATGGGCTTATTTATACATGTTTATATTATTTTTGGGACTAACCTACTAACCCAAAGCCCAGTGCAAATTGTTGTTTTTTTTGTCTATTTCAGTGTTTCGCAGAAAAGGAATATCAAACGGAATCCAAACGGAATGAAACCTTCGGGAGAGTTATTTTTGGAACAAACGTGATCCAGGGGACTTGGAGTAGACGCCAAGAAATCAACGAGGAGGCCACGAGGCAGGGAGGCGCACCTGCCCCCTGGGCGCGCCCCCACCCTCGTGGGCCCCTTGTAGCTCCACCGACCTACTTCTTCCTCCTATATATATCCATATACCCCGAAAACATCCAGGAGCACCACGAAAACCCTATTTCCACCGCTGCAACCTTCTGTACCCAAGAGATCCCAACTTGGGGCCTTTCCGGAGGACCGTCGGAGGGGGAATTGATCACGGAGGGTGAGGGAGTCCTGGATTAGGGGGTCTCCGGACAGCCGGACTATATCCTTTGGCCGGACTATTGGACTATGAAGATACAAGATTGAAGACTTCGTCTCGTGTCTGGATGGGACTCTACTTGGCGTGGAAGGCAAGCTAGGCAGTACGGATATGGATATCTCCTCCTTTGTAACCGACCTTGTGTAACCCTAGCCCCCTCTAGTGTCTATATAAACCGGAGGGTTTAGTCCGTAGGACAACATACAATCATACCATAGGCTAGCTTCTAGGGTTTAGCCTCTCTGATCTCGTGGTAGATCTACTCTTGTACTACCCATATCATCAATATTAATCAAGCATGACGTAGGGTTTTACCTCCATCAAGAGGGCCCGAACCTGGGTAAAACATCGTGTCCCCTGCCTCTTGTTATCATCCGGCCTAGACGCACATTTCAGGACCCCCTACCCGAGATCCGCCGGTTTTGACACCGACATTGGTGCTTTCATTGAGAGTTCCGCTGTGCTGTCGCCATCAGGAAGGATGCCTCATCCCGTCTTTAAAGACGACACTGTTGCTAAGGGAGCTTTGGCTGTCGGCCAAACTCTCCGGCTAGGTGGTTTTCTTATGACCGCCTGTTCGGCCGCTGCGCCGATGATGACTTCTCAGGTCATCAAAAGCAATCTTCACGTCAACTCGGAAGTCGCCGAGCAGTTAGATCCAATGGATCTCTCTTCCCTAAACGAGCTCTTGGATCGCATCACCGCCCTGGGAGTCGCTACAGACTACGATCAGATTGGGCCTAAACCCGATCTGAGAGAGATCAACTGTCCCCAGGTCACCCATCACGTTGCAGTGGTGGAGGAACAATGCGACGACCCTTCATCTATCTTAAGGACTAGATATGTCCGGATTCCCGATCCCTCCAAGCCGGATACCCGCGGAGGGGAGGACGTCACTCAAGACCTGAACCTAGAGTCAGGCAACGGGCTAGATTCATTGGAAAACATCCAAGAATCCAAACTTCCGAGTTCGGAAACTCCTTGGCCCCTGAGTCTCAGATTGGGTGAGGTTTCGGATTCAATTCCATCCACCCACCCACCCAAACATAAGCGATCTATCCCAAATTAGGCAAGAGCCCGAAGAAATAGTACACCATTACTGGGCCAGATTCCTCCTGGTCATGAACAGGATAAAGGACTGCCGCGAGGAAGACGCAATTTCATTCTTCTGCAATAATTGCACGGACAAGGGAATCCTCAACGCCATAAGTCGCCGCGAAATTACACGCTTTGCCGACTTGGCGTCCATAGTACGAAAGTACTGTGCGATGGAAAGCGCCTGGAAAACCGAAACAAAATTTTGGGATAATCCGGCCCTGAATACAAACCCAGTCCGAAATAAAAGGGTGCATCATCGCCAGACACCCGGGTTAAACACCAAAAAGCAAAAACCCTCTACAAGGCATAGAACCGTACTGGAGGGATGGCTCAATGGACCCTGTAAAATTCACAGTGCAGAGGGCGCCACACCAACTCATAGCCTTAGAGCATGTTGGATACTCCGGCAGGTGGCCAAAAGTGGCGAAGATCTTCTAACCCCAGAAGCCACAGAGCACCAGCCCAGGGATACCAGTAAGGTACTAACAGTCTTCGAGACTTTCGCATCAAATAATATGCGAAAACGAACAGTCCGCAGCCTTGCCGAAGTCTACCACGTGGAAATAATAAACCCATGGAGTGACACGGCTATTACTTTTAATGCCAGTGATGAACCTAAATTCCGAACAGCCCGAGCACCAGCAGCATTGGTCCTCAGTCCAATAGTGGACGACTTTCGACTCACCAAGGTACTCATGGACGGTGGCAGCGGATTGAACCTCATTTATGAGGAAACCCTTCGAAAAATGGAAATAGACTGGAACCGCATTAAGCGAAGCAGCACAACCTTTAGAGGAATAATCCCCAGTCGGGAAGCATGCTGTATAGGAAAAATCACACTAGATGTGGTGTTCGGCACGCCGGATAATTACAGGTCCGAAGAGGTCACGTTCCAAGTGGCCCCATTCAGTAGCGGATACTACGCTCTATTAGGGCAGGGGGCGTTTACAATCTTCCAAGCCATACCCCATTACGGGTACATGAAGCTCAAAATGCCCGGGCCCAACGGAATCATCACTCTTGCTAGTGATCCGGACATAGCACTCCACGCCGAAAATAAGACAGCGCACTGGCCCTCGAGGCACTATCCGAAGCCCTAGCGGCCGAGGAACTGACTGCGCTGCGCTTCACGGTGAACAGGGACGACATGATACTCGATAAAAGATCCAAGTCCACCTCCTTTAAACCGGCGAACGAAATAGTCAAATTCCAAGTCCATCCAACGGACCCTACAAAAACAGCTTCCATCGGGGCACAATTAAACCCTGATGTCGACACCGCACTACGAGAGTTCCTACGCAAGAACTGGGACATTTTTGCCTGGCACCCTTCAGACATGCCAGGAATCCCACGCAGGCTGGCCGAGCACAGCCTAAATATCCTAAAAGGATTCAAGCCAGTCAAGCAGGCTCTTCGGCGTTTCTCCAAACCTAAGAGACAAGCCATGGGAGAGGAACTAGCCAAGCTATTGGAGGCCGGATTCATCAGAGACATAAAACATCCGGACTGGCTAGCAAACCTGGTGATGGTACCAAAGAAGGACAAATCTTGGCGCTTGTGCGTCGATTTCAAGGACCTCAACAAGGCCTGCCCAAAGGATCCCTTCCCCCCTCCCCCGCATCGATCAAATCATCGATGCTATCGCAGGACACAATTCATTGTGTATCCTCGACGCATACTCCGGCTACCATCAAATTAAGATGGCAGGGCCAGACCAAGCCGCAACGGCATTCATCACATTGTACGGCCCATTCTGCTTCAACACAATGCCCTTCGGGCTCAAAAACGCCGGCGCAACATATCAACGCATGATTCAGACATGTCTGGCAAACCAGATCGGCAAAACAGTGGAGGCATACATAGATGACGTGGTCGTTAAAACCAAGCATGTCGAATCTCTAGTAGACGACTTGAGGCTCACATTCGATAACCTTCGAACATACGACATCAAGCTCAACCCGGAAAAATGCGTTTTCGGCATACCAGCCGGAAAGCTCTTGGGCTTCATTGTATCCGGTAGAGGAATTGAAGCAAATCCAGCCAAGATCCGAGCTCTGTCACAATTGGACATCCCAAAGGACCTCAAACAAATACAAAAATTGACCGGATGCATGGCGGCTCTAAGCCGCTTTATCTCCCGCTTGGGAGAAAAGGCATTACCCCTTTATCGCCTCCTTCGGCGCACCGAACACTTCGAGTGGACGGATGCCGCCATGGTCGGACTCGACGAAATAAAAGCCATATGGGCAACAAACCCAGTCCTGGCCGCGCCAAACATTGGCGAACCAATGCTATTATACATTGCGGCAACTCATCAAGTTGTAAACGCAGTGCTCGTCGTCGAACGAGAAACGGACGGACACAAATTCCCCCTTCAAAAGCCGGTTTACTATGTGTCCACTGTCCTTACTCCATGCAAGTCACGGTACCCGCATTATCAAAAGATAACATACGCGGTATTTATGGCATCCCGAAAGCTGCAACACTACTTTCAAGAGTGTTCGATAACGGTAGCCTCAGAAGTACCACTTAACAATATTATAAACAACCGCGACGCGACGGGCCGGATTGCCAAATGGGCCATTGAGCTCCTCCCGTTCGACTTAACTTACAAGCCACGGCGAGCTATTAAGTCGCAAGTTTTGGCTGACTTCGTCACCGAATGGACGGAAGCCGAACTCCCTAAAGAGTACGACACATATTCCAACTGGATCATGCACTTCGACGGCTCCAAAATGTTGGCTGGTCTGGGGGCTGGCGTCGTTTTGACGTCCCCAACAGGAGATACAGTTCAATACGTACTCAGATAATGTATACGGACTCCAACAACGCAGCCGAATATGAGGCCCTTCTACATGGTCTCCGGATGGCAGTATCCATGGGCATTCAACGCCTAGAGGTGCGCGGGGATTCGAACCTCGCGATATCCCAAATAAATGGAGACTTTGATGCCAAGGATCCGAAAATGGCAGCTTATCGCAACGCCGTCCTAAAAATGTCAGCTCGGTTCGAGGGGCTCGAATTTCACCATATAGCCCGGGAAAACAATCAGGTAGCAAACGTCCTGGCACACATCGGCACAAAACATGATGCCGTCCCTCCCAACATCTTCTTGGAGAGGCTGTTCAAGCCATCCATAGTATGGGAAGGGGAACCCGGAAATAACAGCCCGGACCCAACCGCACTGCCCGACACCGAACATTCTGACATAATTGGAGGCTCTACCAACGAAATAAGATCTTCAGCCCACATAATAATGGCAGTCATCGCCCCGTGGACAGAACCATTCCTAGCCTACCTAACTAAGCAGGAACTTCCCGCGGACCAAAACGAGGCACGCTGCATAGTGCGGCGATTTGAAGCCTATAAAGTCCATGAGGGAGAGCTTTATAAGAAAAGCACCACCGGAGTCCTTCAAAGGTGCATCTCCGAAGAGGAAGGGCGGAATCTTCTGGCTGAAATTCATGCCGGACTCGGCGGTCACCACGCGGCAGCCCGGGCCCTTGTAAGCAAGGCCTTCCGTACAGGCTTCTATTGGCCGATGACCCCGGGCAGACGCTCAGGACTTAGTCCAACGATGTGTTGGTTGCCAGCCTTTTGCTAACCAAAGCCATATGCCACCCACCGCCCTCCAAACTATCCCCATCACCTGGCCCTTCGCGGTCTGGGGGCTTGACATGGTTGGACCCCTTAAAGGAGGAACCCACAAGCAAAAATACTTACTGGTCATGGTGGATAAGTTCACCAAATGGATAGAAGCCAAGCCTGTTAAGACGGCCGAATCTGGACCGGTGATAGACTTCATATCCGGGGTCATACACCGTTACGGCGTCCCCCACAGCATCATCACTGATAACGACATGAACTTTACGGCCGGCGAGGTAAAACTCTGGTGCAAAAACATGGGCATCAAGCTCGATTATGCTTCAGTCTATCACCCACAAACTAACGGTCAGATCGAGCGAGCAAATGGTCTTATCATGAGCGGCATCAAACCCAGATTAATGCGGTCCCTCAAGGAATCTAACACGCATTGGGTAGAGGAGCTCGACTCCGTACTCTGGGGGCTGCGGACCACGCCGAATCGCACTACCGGATACACACCATTCTTTATGGTATACGGCGCAGAGGCGGTTTTGCCCTGCGACATCATTCATGACTCACCTCGAGTGCGCATGTACGAAGAAAGAGAAGCCGAGCTCAATCGGCAGGACAGTTTGGACGCCTTGGAGGAGGAGCGTGACGTGGCAAAAGCCCGTTCCGCATTCTATCAACAGCAGGCTTGAAGATACCAAAGCAGAGAAGTACGGGCCAAAACTTACAATGTTGGCGAGTTAGTTCTACGCCTGCCGGATAAGGAAAAGGACAAACTCAAGCCCAAATGGGAAGGTCCCTTCATCATTGACCAAGTCCTGACTGGTGGAGCGTACCGTCCGCGGGATGCATCGGATAATCGACTCGAGCCGAACCCATGGAACGCAGCCCGACTCCAAAGATTCTACGCCTAACGCCGGACTCTGTGTTCGTCTCCTTCCTCTGTCCATTTTTTATACATTATCTGTCTTATATTTTTCTCCTTCTCCTTTTCTTTTCTCTCACAGCCTTTAGGGTCCCATTCGTGCCTTGTTTGCACGCAACTGACGCGCTATCCGCGCTCATTATGCCTGAGGGCTTCTTTAATAGAAGCTTATTCATACGGGCTTTATGCCCAACACATGTGTTATCCTTCCACATGTACCCTTTATTCACCATTATATGCATCGATATGACTTAAGTTTTGGCCAAGCTGGGTTGCCTGGCTCTTGTGTTTATGCCTACGTCCCCGTTAATTCGGCTAGGGCATAAGGGGAGCACCTCTGCGATTGTTACGTCCGGGTCAGCCGGATGTGTACCTCAGACTGGATGAAGCCAAAAGCTAGTGTTCTTAAGGGAATATTCGGTCGGTGAACTAAAGATGATTTTTCACTTATTTACTTATGCGCCCAGATGTTTTTTCTGCGTCTCTTCTCACAGTCCGGACATGCACTTTAGGGCATGCCTCCTAGGGAAAGGAACCCCTAACGGAACTATTCTCCCTGGAAGATGTTTCTTACTAACCATGTAATATAACATAACTAGTTGGGCACTTGTCTATTCAAGCACTAATGACCCCTACGCCTGGTCTCCACGCATGGCCCGGTTCTTACATAACCGAGAGGGTATTCAGATACACTCCGGACCGTCGGGTCCCGATGTTGAAGCGAAAAGGTCCGCCACGACAAACAATCTACAATCCGGATAGAAGGCATTATACATGTCACTTTAAATTACATAGTCAAATTGACTGGTTGAATTCCTCTTCAATACCATCCAATAGGCTGTCTAGTCTACAGTCCTATTGGGAATACTTTGCGGCCAATTCTACTTGGCCTACACTAAGCTCACAGGGATCTCCTTCCCATCGGGCCCCACAGGTCCGACCTCGGCCATGTGGTTCGGGTCAGCCTTCGTGTACCGCGTCTTCACCATGGCCCAAGGTTCCCTGGCGCCCTGACGGCAGGCCAATATCTTCCATAATCGGAAGCGCCGCCGCGCTTCCTTCAGCTTCTCTGCAAGCTCTCCGAGGCCTTCAGGCATGGAGACGGATGGCCACAAGGCCTGGGCGACGCCTTTCATCACCTGCCGAACTCGTTCGTGCAGTTGTGAGAGCTCGGGAAGAAGGTCACCCGTAGAACCGGGCATTTCCTCTACAAGACGACCTGTTAGCATAACAGACATAACTCTGTCACCCAACTTCCTCGCCGAACTCTTTTTCAAAGTTCATTCAAGCACTTACTAAATATGCCGCGTCGAAGCCACCGATTCTCCTTAACGGAGTCCGACAGTTGGGCACGAACATCCTTTAGTTCCACGCCCAGCTTGGTGTTGGCATCTAGGAGATCATTCTTCTCCTGCCTCACCCTCGTAAGCACGCTCTCACCGGCCTTCAGCTGGCGTAGGAGCTGTTGCTTATCCGGATTTACTCCAGCGTCATCTGCAATTTTATTGCCAGATCTGCATAAACGCCGCACTTTATATGATACTTATCATTCGAAGGATATATTACCATAGGGGGTCTCTTTGGGCTCCCCCGCTGCGGCCAGTGCGGCCTGAAGTTGGGCTTTGCACTCTTCCAGCTCCTGGGACAGTTGGGTATTCTTTTTTGTAAGAACCTGCATAACAAATGATCCTTAAATCAGTTATTCTAACTGTTTCAAGTCTCAGGGGCTACTGATATATATATATATATATATATATATATATATATATATATATATATATATATATAATCACCAAATTTTCTCACTCGCATGTCTTTTACATACTGCTCCGTGGCTCTGGCTAGACCATTTTGAGCGGCACGGAGGTACGCATCTCCCGAGTTGAAGGCATCCAATGCCTCTTGGGAGAAACAAGCGTCACGAAGAACAGTCCGGCGACGCCTGTGGTTCATGGCACTTTCCACCTCGGAATTGGTGGCAGACAGTCTATCCGCATCCTCTATCGGAGGAGCGCCCGACGCACGCCTCGTATTCGTTCCCGCCTCCGAATCCGGCCTTGGAGCCTGGCTGGTGGAGGCGCGATTAGTAGCCTCTCCGGGTATAGTCCGGCGAGCGCTCTTTTTCCTAAAAAGAAGGCATGGGCATTAATATGCCTCTGAGAATAATGTCTTGGAATAAAGACGGCGCGCTGTACCGCTGCGCCGGTGTCTCAATCCGGACTGCGTGTCTTTTCAGCCTGCCTGGCCTCGCGGCCCCTTGTTGGCTAGTCGCCGCAGGCTCGGCCTTCCACCTCGAGGACCTTCCCAGCAAAACACGGTTGTTATACGGTAATCAAAAACACGCAAGGACAGATCCCTTTTCAAAGTACTAGGACTTCGATCTCAGTTACCTGTGAGGCTGGAAGTAGCCCAGGGTAATCGGTCCTAATGGCCACCAAGGTGTTGTCATTGCTCAATTGGTAAAATACCTCATCGATCAGCTCCACAGATATGTCCGGATCCTCTTGGGAGGCTGGGTCAAAGGACCGTTCTGGGTCCTCGGGTTGTGGAGGGGGGTTGTTTATCCCCCTTACAGCCTGGCGCAGCTCCTGCGTTGAAATCGCTAGACTGAATACTTAACTATGGGAATATGAAACGGATGGGCGAGAAAAAGTGTTCGCTTACCCAGCTCAGAGGATTGTACATAGAAAATCTGCCCTACGGGTTGACGTGGAGGAATTCCTCCTCTTCTCCCTTGTACAAAGTGGATAAGATCTTTATTAGAGTAGCAACCGATTCCGGCCCTTTACCGCCGTAGCGGGTGGCGTCATCCTCCCCATTGAAATCCCACATGGGGTGGCCTCTATACTGAAGCGGTTGCACCCCCCGCATAATGCATGTGGCCATGACCTCGATCATGGTGAATCCGGATCGAGCTAACAAACTTATCCGGCTCATCAGGTAAAGAACGTCCATGTCATCTTCCTCCAGGGGGCTCCATGGACGCTAGCTCCGGCGCTTCTTCAAAGGAGCGTTGTCGAACTCAGGGAGGCCGATTCGAATAGGGTCCGAGAGGGGGACGTCTTCTATATAAAACCATTCTGAAGGCCAGTCTTTGGACGTCTTCTTTGGGGTTCCGGATAGATATCCGGTCCCGGCAATACGCCACACTTCGGCTCCGCCCACTTGATATACTGACCCCTTCTGAGAACGGGGCACAAGGCAGAACAACTTCTTCCACATCGCGAAATGACCCTCACAGCCCAAAAACAGCTCGCAAAGGGCTATGAAGCCCGCGATATGCAATATGGAGGCAGGCGTAAGGTTGTGCAACTGGAGGCCGTAGAACTCCAGGAGCCCCCGGAGAAACGGATGAATTGGAAATCTGAGCCCTCTTACCAAATGAGGGACAAGGCATACCCTCTCTCCCTTGGAGGGATTGGGAAGGCTCTCCGCTTGCTCTCCACCATTATAGGTGGCGAGCCCGGCTCGAACCGGGATCATGTATGTTGGGGGAAGAAATCCCTTGGTCTGAAGCATCACTAATTTGCTGTGCGGGACAGAACATCTCTCCCAATCTCCAGGCTTGGGGCTAGGGGAGCGAGAGGAGGAGCTACGTCGACCGGCCATGATGGAATGGATCTCTGTCGAATGCGCTCCGTTGAAGGATCGCCAAGGGAGGATGGTGTGATTTGGATCTGAATCCTCGTCTTTTTAATAGGCAGCTCATTCACACAGCTAGGGGGTAAATGTAAAAACACCCTGCCTCTTCACATTCGCTCGATACATGGAAAGTGGCCATTATTGGGCGTGGAAGCCAAGGAGCGCAACATTCACAAGAGGCTAGACACTATTTCAATAGGTACACCGAATTTGGAGAGGAACCCGCCTTGCAATGCCGAAGACAATCTGTGCGCCGGACTCATCGTTATTGAAGCCTGGTTCGGGGGCTACTGAGGGAGTCCTGTATTAGGGGGTCTCCGGACAGCCGGACTATATCCTTTGGCCGGACTATTGGACTATGAAGATACAAGATTGACGACTTTGTCTCGTGTCCGGATGGGACTCTACTTGGCGTGGAAGGCAAGCTAGGCAGTACGGATATGGATATCTCCTCCTTTGTAACCGACCTTGTGTAACCCTAGCCCCCTCTGGTGTCTATATAAACCGGAGGGTTTAGTCCGTAGGACAACATACAATCATACCATAGGCTAACTTCTAGGGTTTAGCCTCTCCGATCTCATGGTAGATCTACTCTTGTACTACCCATATCATCAATATTAATCAAGCAGGACATAGGGTTTTACCTCCATCAAGAGGGCCCGAACCCGGGTAAAACATTGTGTCCCCTGCCTCCTGTTACCATCCGGCCTAGACGCACAGTTCGGGACCCCCTACCCGAGATCCACCGGTTTGACACCGACAGAGGGCTTCTACATCAACACCATAGCCTCTCCGATGATGTGTGAGTAGTTTACCTGAGACCTTCGGGTCCATAGTATTAGCTAGATGGCTTCTTCTCTCTCTTTGGATCTCAATACAAAGTTCTCCTCGATCTTCTTGGAGATCTATTCGATGTAACTCTTTTTGTGGTGTGTTTGTCGAGATCCGATGAATTGTGGGTTTATGATCAAGTTTATCTATGAACAATATTTGATTCTTCTCTGAAATCTTTTATGTATGATTGGTTATCTTTGCAAGTCTCTTCGAATTATCAGTTTGCTTTGGCCTACTAGTTTGATATTTCTTGCAACTGGAGAAGTGGTAAGCTTTGGGTTCAATCTTGCGGTGTCCTTTCCCAGTGACAGCAAGGGCATCAAGCCACGTATTGTATTGTTGCCATCAAGGATAAAAAGATGGGGTTTATATCATATTGCTTGAGTTTATCCCTCTACATCATGTCATCTTGCCTAATGCGTTACTCTGTTCTTATAAACTTAATACTCTAGATGCATGCTGGATAGCGGTCGATGTGTGGAGTAATAGTAGTAGATGCAGAATCGTTTCGGTCTACTTGTCGCGGACGTGATGCCTATATACATGATCATGCCTAGATATTCTCATAATTATGCACTTTTCTATCAATTGCTTGACAGTAATTTGTTCACCCACAGTAATACTTATGCTATCTTGAGAGAAGCCACTAGTGAAACCTGTGGCCCCCGGGTCTATTCTCTATTATATTAATCTCCTATCAACTAGCTATTTTTGGCGCTATTTATTTTGCAATCTTTACTTTCAATCTATATCATAAAAATACCAAAAATATTTATCTTATTATTATTATCTCTATCAGATCTCACTCTCGTAAGTGACCTGAAGGGATTGACAACCCCTTTATGCTGTTGGTTGCGAGGTTCTTATTTGTTTGTGTAGGTACGAGGGACTTGCGTGTAGTCTCCTACTGGATTGATACCTTGGTTCTCAAAAACTGAGGGAAATACTTACGCTACTTTGCTGCATCACCCTTTCCTCTTCAAGGGAAAACCAATGCAGTGCTCAAGAGGTAGTAGTGACAAAGAGTTCGTCGTAAAGGGTTACGTCGATACAAGTTTTGACACTGATCCGAATGACTCTAAGTCTCAGTCTGGATACATATTGAAAGTGTGAGCAATTAGCTAGAGTAGCTCCGTGCAGAGCATTGTAGACATAGAAAATTTGCAAAATATAAAGCGCGAAACGACATCCGTGATACGACCACCAAGATAAGAAAGAGGAAGAAAAAGATATCGGGATACGCATTCAAATTCAAGCCGAGCCCAAACTTACCAAACACTTTAGATACATATGGCTCTAAATGTGGCAGACCCGTTGACTAAACTTCTCTCACAAGCAAAATATGATCACACCTTAGTACTCTCTGGGTGTTAATCACATAGCGATGTGAACTAGATTATTGACTCTAGTAAACCCTTTGGGTGTTAGTCACATGGAGATGTGAACTAATCACATAAAGATATGAACTATTGGTGTTAAATCACATGACGATGTGAACTAGATTATTGACTCTAGTGCAAGTGGGAGACTTAAGAAAATATGCCCTAGAGGCAATAATAAAGTTGTTATTTATATTTCCTTATATCATGATAAATGTTTATTATTCATGCTAGAATTATATTAACCGGAAACTTAGTACATGTGTGAATACATAGACAAACAGAGTGTCCCTAGTATGCCTCTACTTGACTAGCTCGTTAATCAAAGATGGTTAAGTTTCCTAGCCATGGACATGTGTTGTCATTTGAAGAACGGGATCACATCATTACAGAATGATGTGATGGACAAGACCCATCCGTTAGCTTAGCACTATGATCGTTTAGTTTATTGCTATTGCTTTCTTCATGACTTATACATGTTCCTATGACTATGAGATTATGCAACTCCCGAATATCGGAGGAACACCTTGTGTGCTATCAAACATGACAACTTAACTGGGCGATTATAAAGATGCTCTACAGGTGTCTCCGATGGTGTTTCTTGAGTTACCATAGATCGAGATTAGGATTTGTCACTCTGTATTTCAGAGAGGTATCTATGGGCCCTCTTGGTAATGCACATCACTATAAGCCTTGCAAGCAACGTAACTAATGAGTTAGTTGCGGGATGATGCATTACGAAACAAGTAAAGAAACTTGCCGGTGACGAGATTGAACTAGGTATGATGATACGAACGATCGAATCTCGTGCAAGTAACATACCGATGACAAAGGGAACAACGTATGTTGTTATGCGGTTTGACCGATAAAGATCTTCGTAGAATATGTAGGAGCCAATATGAGCATCCAGGTTCCTCTATTGGTTATTGACCGGAGATGTGTCTCGGTCATGTCTACATGGTTCTCGAACCCGTCGGGTCCGCACGCTTAACATTCGATGACGATTTGTAGTATGAGTTATGTGATTTGATGACCGAAGTTTGTTCGGAGTCCCGGATGATATCACGGACATGACGAGGAGTCTCAAAATGATCGAGAGGTAAAGATTCATATATTGGAAGGCTATATTCGGACATCGAGAAGGTTCCGAGTGATTCGGGTATTTTTCGGAGAACCAGGGAGTTACAGAAATTCACCAGGGGAAGTATTGGGACTTATTAGGATTTAGTGGAAAGGAGAGAAGGGCCACAAGGGGAGGCAGCACGCCCCCATGGGCTGGTCCGAATTGGACTAGGAGGGGGCGACGCCCCCCTCTTTCCTTCTCCCTCTCCCTCTCCTTCCTTCTTCTCCTACTTGGAGTAGGAAAGGGGGAAACCTACTCCTACCAGGAGTAGGAATCCCGCCTTTGGGCGCGCCCCTTGAGGCCGGCCCTCCTCCTCCTCCCCTCCTTTATATACGGGGGAGGGGGCACCTCATAGACACACAAGTTGATTTCTTAGCCGTGTGCGATGCCCCTTTCATAGTTTTCCACCTCGGACATATTGTTGTAGTGCTTAGACGAAGCCCTGCGTCGGTAACTTCATCATCACTGTCACCACGCCGTCGTGCTGATGAAACTCTCCCGCGGCCTCAGCTAGATCTAGAGTTCATGGGACGTCACCGAGCTGAACGTGTGCAGATCACGGAGGTGCCGTGCGTTCGGTACTTGATCGGTTGGATCGCGAAGACGTCCGACTATATCAACCGCGTTACTAAACGCTTCCGCTTTCGGTCTACGAGGGTACATGGACACACTCTCCCCGCTCATTGCTATGCTTCTCCTAAATAGATCTTGCATGATCGTAGGAAACTTTTTGAAATACTACGTTCCCCAACAGGTTGTAGCATATGCGCAGAAAGGTTCTAGCTTCTTTCACAATGGTTTCAACTCCAGAACCAAGGAGTTACATATTTTTTGTGCTTCACCGGTGACATATCCAGCAAAGCAAAAATGCCGGTTGCAGCTCCGGTGGAAGTCGGTTCCAGAAAAAAAATGCCCGGTTACAGCTCCAATAGAAGTCGGTCCCAACAAAAAAATTATGTAGCTCTGTGAGTTGCAGCACCATCTATTGTGGTTCCAGCTCCTTCATCGGGCGGTTGCAGCAAAAATCGATGTTTTTCAAGCATCACCGGCTCGCGACGCCTCAGTGTTGGTTCCAACATTTGTGATGCATGGGTCCAACAACATGAATTGCTGCTCCCAACACCATAACTTGTCGCTTCCAGCACTGCAAACTCGCTGGTTCCAGCCGGTTGCAGCTTTGTTCACTACTTCTGCTCGGCACCAGAGAAGCTCGCTGCAGCACTTCGTTGGAGTTCCAACACCTCGTCACACGTTGCAGTACGAGCAGCCCGATGGTCCTATCACGAGAAGGGAGGTGGAGGAAGAGAGGTAGAAGACGATGTGTGATAGGTTGTGGCATAGAAAAGGAATCCTTGGGATGAAAGATGCATGAAGAGATAAGGTCAGGAAAAAGGCTTGGATGGTGGGTGGGTCAGCTGCCTACGTGGTCGTCTATGCGCGAGTGCACATGTGGACGAATCGGTGTGACCGACTGAAGTTTGGGCCGGCGCACCGCATAGAAACATTTCCTTATGAAAATTGCCACTAAGCAATAAGATTCTGTGGAAAAACAACATAAGGCTCTTAGGAAGCAAGAAATTTTGTTGGTCGAGGAGATGGAGAAAATCCAAATGTTGACTACAGAGCATCCTGCTTTTTTGTCAGAATTTGAGGAACTATCCACTCATCATGATTCTCTCTCAGTTGATCATGAGAGACTTACCTATGATTATCTCAAAAGGAAACAAGAACTCAAATATCTGAGAGTGGTTCATGATGATCTTGGGATGGAAATTGATTCTCTCCTTGCCCAACAAATTAGTGCTTCACAGGAGGAATTTGATCCACCTAGTTTAAAATGCTTAGAACATGGAAATGCTAATTCCTCTACTGGAACATCAGACACCTCCGAGAATATTGCTTCTACCGCTAATGCAGTTACTAACCCTCATCCAAGGAAACCGCTACTCTTATTGATGAAAATGCTGTGTTGAAGAACCTACTTAAGACAGACACGTTCAAAAACTCTCAAAGAACATTAAACCCTCTGCGATGTTCTCAATAAGTCAATTCTTTACAAGAACCCTAGAAAGGAAGGGGTAGGTTTTTAGAGAAATTTAAATGCATATGGTACATACTGGGCTCCGGAGCAATATCCCAAGATCCAATGGGTGCTCGCGAAGGAAAACCCTATTGATTTTCCTTTTCTCCCAGGTTATGATTGCATTGCTCTATCTATTGATGATTAGTCATTTGACTCGAACTATAAATTGTTCAAGAAAAAATGGAGAAATATCACTATGTTGGTGCTAATTGCGGGAACAAGCCTCCAAAGAAGAAAATCTCGGCTTTGAAAACCCTCATTGACGAACAACTCGTGAATGCTTCTCTAACCATGAAGGGTGATAACTCTCGTGCGAGGAAAACTCATCACAGTATCAGACTGCATATTCCTCGAAGGGTTCCTAAAATGTTACTCACTCTAAAGAGTACCATCATTACTATGCTCTTTTGATAAAGTCATAAAACATATTTTAGAAGTTTTCTTATTCTTTTAAATTTAGCAGTGGTTGTCATAGCACTATCTCCAGCCAACACATCATGTTCCCAAATGTTTTTCACCACTTCGTTGAACTCACTATGCTAATCCAATAATTTTCAAACCCAAATGGACTTAGGCATAGAAGTGCCACTTTTGAATGGTGCATGACACTTGATAAAAAATAGGTCTCGAATTGGCATGTGCGTAAGTGTTGTGATAGCTTAGTGTCCAAGATTCCGAGCAAAAACAACAACCGCTCGAGGTAAAAAATTTCTTTCAAGGGGAATGTCAACTAGCACAAGAGCATTAATAGCCACATTGAATTGAATCATATATTGAAAGTTGCCTCCAGCTTTGAACCAGGTAGGAACCATCATCAACTATATATGTGGAACCAGGTAGGATGTAATATAATGAAAATCACTTAGAACAAGCCAATCAGCGCCATCTATCATTTGAATGTTTTGAAACTAGTTGATGAAATCTTTTCTAGCAGAAGGAAGACAATGACCATAAATGTTGGTAAGGTACCAAGAATTTCCGGTATG
>NC_041384.1:66951278-66952248 GCF_002162155.2 Triticum dicoccoides | reverse complement strand
GTTCTCATTCCAAGCAACGGTCCTCTAGAGGCAACATTGCAACATGCCATTCCGCGCCACAATATTGAATCGTGTCCGAGGGTCTTCTTGATTCACATGATCTTAAAACTTAGGAATAGGGAAAACATTGGATTAAAATGTCACACTCATCTCAATCCTACAGAATTTTGCTTGTTCGATTGCATGACAGAAAAAACAAAGTATTCTTTCAAAGGTGTTAGCGTGGATGTTGGAAATCCTACGATAAGTAGTAAACAATTTCTTAGAGAAAATCTCACAACCACAATAGGAAATATTCCTAAGAATTCCAGTCGTCCAAAATACCTATAAATTTCCTGTGAATCGAATGAGCCCTGAACAAAACATTTGACTGGAAACACAAAAGGTGTATAAGAAAGAAAACACTTTTTCCGATCATGAGATTCGGAAAGCCAGACGTGGAGAAAAAAATAATTGATTGATACTCTCTTCGTCCGAAAATACTTATCATCAAAATGAATAAAAGGAGATGTATTTAGATGTATTTTAGTTTTAGATAAATTTTTTGTCCATTTTAATGACAAGTATTTTCAGACGAAGGGAGTATAAGAAAGAAAACACTCCTCCTGCCATAGTAAGATTCACACGCCTAACCATACCGAAATACCAACCCCTGAGTACTGTGAGATAAAGATATCATTCTCAGCTTCGACGGTATCTAAACAATTTCTGGTGCAAAACAGAGCGCGTCCATGCACACCCACACACGCGCGCTCCTCTGAGAAAAAAGGCGTCGCACAAGGATTCAAGATCCACAATCCCAGGCCTGTAGCACTGTTGCCGCAGCCACACCACGGCATAGCACGGCACGGCACCGCAGAACCCACCACGGCATGGCACGGAGCAAGATCAAGATCACCATTCATTATTCGTAATCCCCTGCACAGGGCGCGGAATGGGAATGGGATTAGTGAGCAGCGGCAGAAGGTAC
>NC_041384.1:66948484-66951194 GCF_002162155.2 Triticum dicoccoides | reverse complement strand
GATTTCTCGAGCCCGGCGCATCAGAAGTCACACGAGAGAGAGAGAGGGAGAGGCCAACGGAAAAGACAGCGGCCCCGGCGCCCCGTGTGGGCCGGCCGGCTCCTCCTGTTTGTTTTTAGAGAGAGAGAGAGAGAGAGAGTAGTGCAGGAGTACAGTGTGATTGCGGGCATGGAACGGGTGGATGGCCGCACACTTGCGCCTGCCTCCCTCATCCATCCGCATCTCTCCCCTCTCTCTCTCTCCCCCCTAGCAATCAACCCTAGTCTTAGCTTGGTTGACTCCTCCTACCTGGTTGGCATAGCTTATTAGCCTCTTCCTTCAGCCCCACTCTACCAGCTCCCGGCACAGCTCGTCGGCCGGTTGCTCCGATAGCTCAGCTCAGTCGATCAGCTACGCCTACCTCGGTTCTTGCTCACAATAGCCGCCTCCATGGTTCCACATCAGCGAGCCTAGCAAGTTGCTGTACTTCTACTACTAGTCCCCGGCCTCAGGACTCAAGGAGAGAGGCGTCCCCACCGCGGCTGGGCGTGGGTAGTGCAACTGCTGCGAATCTGCAAGTACCACCACCGCATGCAGCAGCTGCCGTCAGGCCAGGCTCACATGATCGGATCGCCCGTCCGCGAGATCTGATCCGTGTGTGTGTGTGTGTGTGTGTGTGTGTGTGTGTGTGTGTGTGTGTGTGTGTGTGTGTGTGTGTGTGGAGCTGATCAGGAATTCGGCGGCAGCTAGCTGGTTGGTTGGTTGATCGATCGAGGGGAGAGAAGAGAGGATCGAGATGATGCTCAAGGATTTCGCGGCAATTCAGCAGCAGCAGCAGCAGCAGCAGCTGGCCCTGGCCGCCGACGAGAACATGTCGAACCTCACCTCCGCCTCCGGCGACCAGACCAGCGTCTCCTCCCACCCCCTCCCGCCTCCTTCCAAGAAGAAGCGCAGCCTCCCGGGAAATCCAGGTGAATTCTCCTTCTGATCGACTTATTCAGCTATATAGAGTTCTTGATTTAGAGGATTTCATCGATCGATCAATTCGTTTTGCGGTGTAGACCCTGACGCGGAGGTGATCGCGCTGTCGCCGCGGGCGCTCATGGCGACGAACCGCTACGTGTGCGAGATCTGCGGCAAGGGGTTCCAGCGGGACCAGAACCTGCAGCTGCACCGGCGCGGCCACAACCTCCCCTGGAAGCTCAAGCAGCGGAACCCCAACGAGGTGGTGCGCAAGAAGGTGTACGTGTGCCCGGAGCCGGGCTGCGTCCACCACGACCGCTCCCGCGCGCTCGGCGATCTCACCGGCATCAAGAAGCACTTCAGCCGCAAGCACGGCGAGAAGAAGTGGAAGTGCGACAAGTGCGCCAAGCGCTACGCCGTGCAGTCCGACTGGAAGGCCCACTCCAAGGTCTGCGGCACCCGCGAGTACCGATGCGACTGCGGCACGCTCTTCTCAAGGCACGACTCTCCTTCTCCTCCATCTTCTTCTTCCCCGTCCTGCGCGCGCATGCCAGTGCCACTGCGGCACTGCCATGGCCATGCATGACATGCTGACGATGTGTGCGTGTGCGTGCATGCGTTGATTAATTGCAGGCGGGACAGCTTCATCACGCACAGGGCCTTCTGCGACGCGCTGGCGGAGGAGAGCGCGAGGGCGGTGGCCGTGGAGGAGCAGCAGCATCCGGGGATGCTCTACTCGCACGGCGGCGGCGGCGCGGCGTTCCAGATGCCCGCCGTGATGGACCCGTCGAGCTCGCTCGGTGGCGGGCACGGGCTGATCCAAGAACTGTGCCTCAAGCGGGAGCGGGAGCAGCAACAGCAGCAGCAGCAGTTCGTGCAGCCGTGGCTATCGGAGCAGCAGCAGCTGGAGATGGGCGGCGAGGGCGCCCAGGCCATGTTCGGGACGGCCAGGATGGAGCAGGAGTTCAACGCAAGCTCCACGCCGGAGAGCAGCACGCAGCCTGTGGGCATGAGCTTCGCGTCATTTCCCTCGTCGTCCGCGGCTCCCTCAGCGGCCGGGGCGACGGGCTCTTCTCACATGTCGGCCACGGCGCTGCTCCAGAAGGCGGCGCAGATGGGTGCAACGCTGAGCCGGCCGTCGGGCCAAGGCCAGATGGCGGCGAGCACCTTCAGCAGCAGCAGCAGCAGCGCCGCCATCACCAACGTCACCAACAATGCACCTGCAGCCGCTACTAGTAGCAGCGCGGCGACAAGCACCGCCGTCGGCGTGGGATTCGGGCACGCGTTCGAGGCGCCGGCTCACTTCGGGGTGGACCCGAGACCCACTGCCAGTCGTAACGCCGGCAATGCCGGCGCCAGCGGCGGAGGTAGAGGCAATGCCGGAGGCGCAAACGACGGCCTCACGAGGGACTTCCTGGGTCTGCGGGCCTTCTCCCACGGCGACATACTCAGCATGGCAGGCTTCGATCCCTGCATGCCCACGTCGGCCTCGGCAAGGGCGGCGTACGATCAGCAAGGGCCCCAGAGCAGCAACCCATGGCATGGCTAGTAATCAACCTCGCAATCAGCTGGCTAAGCTCACCATTGATGAACCCAACCATATCCAAGTTGATGATTTGATGCGGCGTGCAATGGACTAAAACATCATCAAGCGTCCGGCATTGCTCGATCATATACCACTTCAAGGTTAATCACACTGATCAGTAAGTTGGATTCAGCCTTCAGGTCGATAAAGCAAAATCAAGTTCTTTAATTTTGCTTGCTACTA
>NC_041384.1:66942534-66948265 GCF_002162155.2 Triticum dicoccoides | reverse complement strand
TGGAACATGCAAATAAATTCTTGTTCGTGCTATATATCATAATTAATCCATGTCGCTGTTGTAATAAAGAAGATTTGGTTCATGTCGTTTGTCTGCTGGGTAGATAAGCAGTTTATGAGATGAATTAGCGTTTACCACAGTTCTGTTTACTAGAGAGTACTCCCTCCGCTCCATAACATAAAACGCTTTTACAAGCTGAAACAACTTGTGGAAACATCTTATATTATTATTATGGGATGGAGGGAGTAATTCTTAATGCTGATATACTTGGTGTACGGCGTGAGACTTAACAAATAGACTATTAATAAGAGTTTTATATTTCAAACACCTTGTGTAGTATTGCATTTGGGAGCATTTTTTAACCAAGTACTCTAGAAAATGAACTGACATCTGTATATTACAGTTAAAGAAAACACTGCTGTTAAATAATAAAGTGTGCACTCCATGTAGGAGTGCCCTATACCGTGCACTGTTGAACAGTGGCATTCCTATTTTTCAATTGATTAGAACATTTGAGACGGAGGGAGTAATTCTGATCGCCGATATGTCTGTTGTACGACGTGAGACTTAACAAATAGACTGTTAATAGAAGAGTAATTATATTCCAAACACCTTGTGTAGTATTGCATTTGGGAGCATTTGTTAACCAAATACTCTAAAAAATGAACTGACATCTGTATATTACAACATCTGTGTATTAGTACAAGTTATTAAAGAAAACACGGGTGTTAAATAATAAACAGTGTTGCTAAAGCACATCTAGATGTGCCATAAGTATTGCACATCTAAGTCCTATATCATTGATCTTACGTTGAGATTCGTGTGGATATTTTCTTTTTCTTTTTTCTTTTTCTCTTCATACTTGATTCACTCACTTAGATGTGCAATAAGTAGGGCACATCTAGGTGTGCCCTAGACATTCCCAATAATAAAATGTGCACTCCATGTAGGAGTGACCTATACCGTGCACTGTTGAACAGTAGCATTCCTATTTTTCATCAGAGCATTTGACACTTTTGGTAGCATATATTGTTCAATTGCAGCTGATTATAACCACATCTTGATATATCAGTAACATTTAAGCTGAATTATAACACTTTAGCAGATTACAAGCGCCACCCAAAAATGCACTACTCCCTCTGTTCCTAAATACTAGCCTTTTTAGGGATTCCAATATAGACTATGTACGGAGCAAATTGAATCCACACTCTAAAATGTGTGTATATACATCTGTATGTAGTCCCTATTGAAATCTTTAATAGGTCTTATATTTAGGAATAGAGGGGTAGTAGCTTTCCTCGACAATCCCCATACCAGCATTCAAGCTGAAATATTGCATATGTAACTACATTGATTAATTTGCAAAAGAAAATACAACTACATTAATTGATTAATAAACGTGCCAATAGTCTAGGCACCCTAAATAATGCATCTTCTTCATTTCATATAACATGCTCAGCTTATTTAGAAGTATTGAATAGTTGATTTTTTCCAAAAATAAATCCCTTAAGGAATTATTTTTTTCTCCAAAACACTGATCATACTACAGTTGCACTAAGAAAGAACATGCCAATAGTTCTGTTTTTTTTCCCTATTGGTACTATGGGTAACATGCATGTATGTATGGGTTCAACAAGCACAGAAGATAACAATATTCCTTGTAGTTCCATGCAAATCTTTCTGCTAGGCTCAAGGAATGGGCTTATGTGTTGATTAATTGGCGGTGCTAGCTAGCTTTTACACACCTTTTTTCTCAGTAAAGAATGCAAAGATATTCCATAGAATGTACCACTAGTAGTCCTTTGCCATCCGATGGCAAAAGTTAAAATTTATGGTGAAGAGATCCTCCATGGCAGCAAAATGGATGCTACAACCGCACACAAAACCAGTGAATCCTTGTAGGAGTGGTACACGCAGGCTTTAGTTTTTGTTTTGTGTTGTTTGTCTCCATTGATGGATGGATGTGAGATATGATCGTCTGGTTCACCTGTCTTCACTCTTCACACACATACACGCATGTACTCGTAAAACATGGGAGAAAAGCAGCGGCTAGCTAGGGAACTTTTTTCTGTCTCTTTTCTTTTTGCCTTGCCGCTGTAGTTTCTTTCCATAGTTACCATGATTGCAGTGGAGACGCCCATTGACCTATATGGAGTAGAATAGAATAGAACTCCAAGGTGGATGCAAGCAATCCGACGGGCCATGCCTCGGTGATGATAAATGTTTGTATCTTCTCCTTGTCTTGTTCGAGGGAATCCCCATGATTTCATGGCAGCCTTCGTTTAACCCAGCAGGAAAGGAACCAACCCTGTATGAATTCCCATTCAAAACGCGGCATCATTGTGGCGACGCGGGCAGCCGACTAGTCAGTCAGGTCGTCGTGCGCAATAATGTATGTGCGTGCATGCAACTAGAGCCAGCCATAAATTCCAGCTCCATCAATTCGGTCTCAAATGTGTTCGTTCGTGCCCACAGACACCTAGAGGCGAACTATTGATTGAAGCCAGTGGTTTTTGTTGGCTTGTTGCCATAGCGGCAGCTGGGCTAGCAGCTATAGCCGGGGTTCAGTCGGCACTGCTCGCATGTGACCATGAATGATACTACTATGCTTGAAACTATAATAATGGGAAGAAGGAAGAAAAATGAATGTATGTTGCGTGGGGCAGGGCTGCGGGTTTGTAAGTTTTGGAATCGTGCATAGGCAACTCACAGCTGCGTCCCTTTCCACATCAAATATTCCACGCATCAAAGTCCGGGGGTGGCTCCAAGGGCTAGCGGACAAACGCGGCATCACGTGTCCCTTTCCCAGTGCGCGTCTCCACGAGAAAGAGAGCCATGTTGATGTTGGGGCTGCTATACCTGCTATAGCGCCTAGCTGCTCTGCCCTCTGCTACGTGCACGCACTGTTGCTCTCGATCTCTTTGCCTCTGTGTAGGTGTGGACCGCGCGCGCGGCGGTAGAGCACGTACGTACCGTACGTATGATTTCGTTCAAGGGATCGAGATCATGCGGAGTCGCGGACGGGGCCTCGATCGTGTCATGTTGCTTTGTGTTGTCAACGAGGTACGGGTAGGGTGTGCGTGCATGCTCCCCGCCTGTGGGCAGGCCGCGGCGGGCAGCGCAGGTCACGCGGTGCAGGCGTAGCATGCGATACGTAGCAGTCGTTTCCCATTCGGCTTTCACACCCTAGTCCTAGCTAGGCCCAGCGCGCGGGAGATGGCTACGGGCTCGTGGGTGGCTGCGGGTTTTGCCGTTGGCCATACCTGGGTGGGGCGCCGGCATCCGTCGTGGCTCGGTGGTGCTCGGATCACCTCCGCCTCGGCATGCCTTTTCTTCTTATATATGGGGTCGCGTGGTTGCCTCGATCGTTTGGTCTGGACGCGTAGACAAAACAAGGACGGGAAAAGTGTCTTTGCGGCCATCACGAGGCCCTGTCCCGCGGGGTCGGCCGGGCTCCCCACCAATGTACACTACACACACGCTACAGCCTACTAGTACACACTGCAGCACCACCCCACTCCACGAACTGCATCTGCTGCTGCTCCCCCACCCTCCGCTCCTATCCTAGATGCCCGTGCACGCCGATCTGCATGCATGTCAAGGGGTTAAAGGGACTGTTGCGGATCGATGCATGGTGATGATGGCCCGGGGAGACAATTGAGAGAGAGGTCAAGGGCGCGGGAAGCCCGAGCTTCTCTAGCCGTTGACACGGGCGGGTGTGCTAGCAACGTTTCTCTACCTTGGATACTTCCGGCCACCCAGCTAGGGAGGGAAACCGTCAAAAGAAGAGCCGGCGTGCATGTCTCTCCGTTTGGCAGCCTAGATGTGTGAATGCATGCTTGGGTGGTGTATTGTTGGTCATTGTGTAACTTGTGTTTGTGTGTACATTAAGTCCAACTCCACTGCGCGACCCCAAACGGACGTCCGTTTTGTCCGATTCTATCCGTTTGAGTAGGGATTTGGGGTCGTGTTCGGGCGTGTCCTGGAATGCGGTGGCCGTGCGCCCAGCGCGCGGACGCATCCCGGCCGTATCCTGTCCGAGTATTTTTTTTCTTTGCAAGTCCTTAACTTTTTTTTATCATTCATTTTTGGTACATGACAATACATCATCACATTTTGACTAGTAAAGCAAGGCCAAAGAAAATAAGAACAACAAGAATACATTTTAGAAGATAGCCAACTTTCATAACTGCCCCCTTGAGTTGGGTTAGGGCCTTCTCGATGCACTCATTGTTGATCTGTGGAGGAGGCTCAATCTGGCATCCTCCTTTCTTCTTCAAGCCAGATGTAGATGTTTCTTCCTCACACCTAGTCTCGTGTCTAGCCTCTAATTTAGCAACAAGTGCACTTGTCTCATTTACAGCCTCTATGCTAGCTAAAAGTGCACGAACATGTATTAAATTTCGCTCTATCAATATATCGATGTACTCTTCTTCCCAATACCAAAACTTGCATCCATTCTACACAACAAAATTTGAAGTTAGCACAACTAGTCAAATCTAGAGCACAAACCGAAGCTAAAAAAAGCGCATACCCCACCGTTTAAGCACTTGATGAACACCCATCCGGGATGTTCCGGCGTTGTAGACACGCGGCGCACGACCATCCTTGGGCAGTGGTCGCACTTAATGAGTGACAACGGTGCGCCGTCGAGCTTTTGGGCAAGCACCGAGCCCGGCCGACCGCCATTCGTGTATCTGCCGGCGGACCACCGACGATGCAGATCCGAGCGGCTAGAGGAGGAGCCACTGCCTGCATGTGGCCTTGCGGCCCTGCCAGGGCCTTCCGGCGAGGTGCCCGGCCAGTCCATGGCGCGGCCCGGCCTCCCACAGCCGGCTGAGCTCAAGACCGACCGGATCCGCCCCAAAACCGGCCGGCGGGTGCGCAAACCTGGTGGCCGTGGTTGGGTAGCTCGGCGGCGCCGAGGGGAAGGGGTTGGGCGAGCTCGCGTCCGAACTGCACGGCTGCAATGGCAGCGGTGGCGGCGGCAGCGAGGGAAAGAGTGGGGAAGAGTGGAGGGGGTGCGGTCGGAGGGAGGGAGGGGGGCAGATAGAAAAAGGCCCGCCTTGTGCTAGGGCGGGCCAGGGAGCACCCGCGCATCCGCGTTGTGTCCGTTTCACCCCAAAATCGGCGCAAACTTGGGCCGCGTATGGGTCGAAAGCGGACACAAAATGGACAAAAGTTCGTTTGCTCCCGCGCGCTGGGACGCCTCTTTTGTCCCTTTTACCCCAAATGGACGGGGCCGGACAGGATAGGGTCGCGCAGTGGAGTTGGCATAAGGTTGACTGTTTGGTCCCCGCAAAAAGAGACGTAAATGACAAGTGCCACACGTCAGGTGCATGACACTCCTGTCCTGGCATTTTTTCACGGCAATTCTAGTCACCCAAGGATGAAAAATTTCAATGACACACGGCGAGTTTTTGTCAAAAAATAAACAGAAGTATGAAGTTGTCATGCTTGCCAACCAAAGTTGTCATACTCGCGTGACTAAATTCGTCATAAAAAACATTCGGAGTTGCCTCGTGCTTGCACCTGACGTGTGACACTTATTAGTGTCCAAAATAAAAGGCTGACTAGCCGAAATCACTGCGGGGGGTGGAGGGGGGTCAAATGGTAAGGAAAACCTAATCTAAACCCTCCTTAGAAAATTCCTTTAGGAATCGATCCAAGGGCCCCGGGAGGGGGGCAAATGCTAAAGAAAATCTAATCTAAGCCCCCCTTAAAAAATTCC
>NC_041384.1:66920045-66940324 GCF_002162155.2 Triticum dicoccoides | reverse complement strand
AGAAAATCTAATCTAAGCCCTCCTTACAAAATTCCTTTAGGAATTGATCGAAGGCACGGGGGGGAGGCAAATGCTAAAGAAAATCTTATCTAAGCCCTCCTTAAAAAATCCCTTTAGGAATCGATCCAAGGCCCCGGGTGGGGGGGGGGGCAAATGCTAAAGAAAAATCTAATCTAAGCCCTCCTTGAAAAAATTCCTTTAGGAATTGATCCAAGGCCCGAGGAGACGGAAAATTCTAAAGAAAATCTAATCGAAGCCCTCCTTAAAAAAATTCCTTTAGGAATTGATCCAAGGCCGAGGGCGCGGGATGAAGGAAATATGCCCTATAGGCAATAATAAAGTTGTTATTTATATTTCCTTATATCATGATAAATGTTTATTACTCATGCTAGAATTTTATTAACCGGAAACTTGATACATGTGTGAATACATAGACAAAACAGAGTTTCCCTAGTATGCCTCTACTTGACTGGTTCGTTAATCAAAGATGGTTAAGTTTTCTGACCATAGACATGTGTTGTCATTTGATGAACGAGATCACATTATTAGAGAATGATGTGATGGATTAGACCCACCTGTTAGCTTAGCATAATGATCTTTAAGTTTTATTGCTATTGCTTTCTTCATGACTTATACATATTCCTTTGACTATGAGATTATGCAACTCCCGAATACCGAAGGAACACCTTGTGTGCTATTAAGCATCACAACGTAACTGGGTGATTATAAATATGCTCTAAAGGTGTCTCCGAAGGTGTTTGTTGGGTTGGCATAGATCAAGATTATGATTTGTCACTCCGAGTATCGGAGAGGTATCTATGGGCCCTCTCGGTAATGCACATCACGATAAGCCTTGCAAGCAATGTGATGATGCATTATAGAACGAGTAAAGAGACTTGACGGTAACGAGACTGAACTAGGTATGAGGATACCAACGATCGAATCTCGGGAAAGTAACATACCAATGAGAAAGGGAATAACGTATGTTGTCATTGCAGTTTGACCGATAAAGATCTTCGTAGAATATGTAGGAACCAATATGAGCATCCAGGTTCCGCTGTTGGTTATTGATCGGATATATGTCTCAGTCATGTCTACATAGTTCTCGAACCCGTAGGTCCGCACGCTTAATGTTCGATGATAATTTGTATTATGAGTTATGTGTTTTGGTGACCGAAGATTGTTGGGAGTCCCGGATAAGATCACGGACATGACGAGGAGTCTCGAAATGGTCGAGAGGTAAAGATTGATATATTGGACGATAGCATTCGGACACCGAAACGGTTCCGGATCGTTCCGGGTATTTTTTGGAGTACCGGGAGGTTACCGGAACCCCCCGGGGAAAGTAATGGGCCACTATGGGCCATAGAGGAGAGAGGAGTCAGCCCACAAGGGGTGGCCGCGCACCCCCCTCCATGGGAGTCCGGATTGGACTAGGGGAGGGGCAGCGCCCCCTTTCCATCACCGTCACCATGCCGTCGTGCTGACGAAACTCTCTGAGGGAGTCCTGGATTAGGGGTCTCCGGACAGCCGGGCTATCTCCATTAGCCGGACTGTTAGACTATGAAGATACAAGATTGAAGACTTCGTCTCGTGTCCGGATGGGACTCTACTTGGCGTGGAAGGCAAGCTAGGCAATAGTATATGGATATCTCCTCCTTTGTAACCGACCTTGTGTAACCCCAACCCTCTCCGGTGTCTATATAAACCTAAGGGTTTTTAGTCCGTAGGACAACAGCCATAACATACAATTATACCATAGGCTAGCTTCTAGGGTTTAGCCTCTTTGATCTCGTGGTAGATCTACTCTTGTACTACTCATATCATCAATATTAATCAAGCAGGACGTAGGGTTTTACCTCCATCAAGAGGGCCCGAACCTGGGTAAAACATCGTGTCCCCTGCCTCCTGTTACCATCCGGCCTAGACGCACAGTTCGGGACCCCCTACCCGAGATCCGCCGGTTTTGACACCGACATTGGTGTTTTCATTGAGAGTTCCTCTGTGTCGTCGCCGTTAGGCTTGATGGCTCCTACTATCATAAATAGCGATGCGGTCCAGGGTGAGACTTTTCTCCCCGGACAGATCTTCGTATTCGGCGGCTTTGCACTGCGGGCTAATTCGCTTGGCCATCCGGAGCAGACTGAAAGCTACGCCCCTGGCCATCAGGTCAGATTTGGAAGTTTGAATTACACGACCGACATCCGTGGAGACTTGATCTTCGACGGATTCGAGCCACAGCCGGGCGCGCCGCACTGTCGCGATGGGTATGACCTAGCTCTACCGCTGAACAGTACCCCAGAGGCCGCACCCGCATCAGCTCCGACCCTTAGCTCGGAGCCAACTGAGCCAGTCGAGGACGGGTGGTTAGACACCACCTCAGGGGCTGCAGTCTCAATGGCGATCGAGCCAAACACCAGCCTAATAGTCTGCGCAGCCCGTGGCTCCAAGGTGCCGGACTCTTTTTCGGACTCCGAACCATCCGCCCTGCCAATCGAATCCTATTGGGCGCCGATCATGGAATTCACTGCCGTGGATATCTTTCAGCACTCGCCCTTCGGCGACATTCTGAATTCACTAAGGTCTCTCTCTTTGTCAGGAGAGCCCTGGCCGGATTATGGCCAACAGGATTGGGATGCAGACGACGAAGAAATTCGACGCCCACCCATCACCCACTTAATAGCCACTGTCGATGACTCAACCGACATGCTCGAGTTCGACTCCGAAGACATCGATGGTATGGACGACGATGCGGGAGGTGAAGAGGAACCACCGCCCACAGGGCGCTGGACGTCCACCTCATCATATGACGTATACATGGTGGACATACCAAAAGAAGACGACGATGAGGAACGGAAAGACGCACCGAAGGCTCGTTCCCTCGAGAAGCAGTCAAAGCGGTGGCGCAAGCGCCGCCCCAAATCCCGCCTCGACAAAAATAACGATCATACAGACCCAGCGTTGGAGCAGGGCAAACCACTGCCGGACTACGGCAATACCGAAAATCAAACCGAACAAACTAATTCTATCAAAGATAATAGTCCGGACGATATAACGCCGGACAGGCACCCGGAGCAGCATAATGCCCGTCAAAGGCTTGTTGCCACCGCGAGGAGTCTGAAAAAGCAGAAGCAAAGGCTCAAGGCTGCGCAGGACACACTCCAAATCAGATGGAGTAAAGTACTCAACACAGCAGCGAAGTACGACGACAATCGCCCCACCAAGAGCTACCCAAAGCGGAAATTGCTACCTAAATTCGATGAGGAGGCCTCAGACCCCCCCACAACCAAAAATCAAAACAGCCACCTGGCCGGATAGACGACCTCATGGCCAACGTCGAGCGGCAAACAACGCCACTCACAAGCCAATACGCGATCCACGCGAGGGCTCGCACCAAAAGGACGGCGCAACCAGATCCATCTATGGACCACGCAAGCGCGCCCCAGCATACAATGCAACACAACAAACATCCGAACAACGGGTACACCTAGATACAGGGGTGCCGCACACCCCCTATGTTTCACCGATGAGGTGCTGGACCATGAATTTCCAGAGGGATTCAAACCCGTAAACATAGAGGCATACAACAGAACAACAGACCCTAGGGTCTGGATTGAGGACTATATCCTCCATATCCATATGGCTCGAGGAGATGATCTCCATGCCATCAAGTACTTACCCCTCAAACTCAAAGGGCCAGCTTGTCACTGGCTTAAAAGCCTCCCCGAAAACTCCATTGGAAGCTGGGAAGAGCTCGAAGATGCTTTTCGGGCACATTTTCAAGGGACTTATGTCAGACCTCCGGACGCGGACGATTTTGAGTCATATAACTCAACAGCCCGGAGAGTCAGCCCGAAAACTTTGGAACAGGTTTCTTACTAAAAAGAACCAAATTGTCGACTGTTCGGACGCTGAAACCTTGGCAGCTTTTAAGCATAGCGTCCGTGACGAATGGCTCGCCAGACACCTCGGCCAAGAAAAGCTGAGAACAATGGCAGCATTAACAAGCCTCATGACCCGCTTTTGCGCGGGTGAGGACAGCTGGCTAGCCAGATGCAGCACCAGTGACCCTAGTACATCTGAAGTTAGAGATGGAAACGGGAAATCACAGCGCAACATCAATAACAAATGCCGGAATAAAGAAGACAACATGAAGAGCACGGCAGTAAACGCCGGATTCAAAGGCTCTCGGCCAGGTCAGCAAAAGCCGCCCTCTAAAGGCGCCAGAGACGAACTGACCAGCCTAAACAAAATTCTGGACCAAATATGTCAGATCCATAGCACCCCTGGTAAACCCGCTAATCATACCCACAGAGAATGTTAGGTCTTCAAGCAGTCCGGCAAGCTCAACGCCGTACATAAGGGGGAGGATACACCGAGCGAAGACGAGGATGAGCCTCTCAAGCAAGACATGGGGGAACAAAAGAACTTTCCACCAGAAGTCAAAACAGTAAACGTGTTACACGTGATCAAAGGAAGAAACAAAACGGCACTCCCAGAAAAATATGCCCAAGGGCCTATCACCGCGGAGTCGTGCCACTGGTCGTCTCAACCGATCACTTTCGACCATCGTGATTACTCAGCAAGTATCCGGCATGCAGGATGGGCTGCCCTGGTATTAGACCCAATAATTGACGGATACCACTTCACACAAGTCCTGATGGACGGTGGCAGCAGTCTAAACCTGATATATCAGGATACAATCCGCGAAATGGGGATAGACCCAACAAAATTTTGCCATAGCAATACTACCTTTAAAGGAGTAACGCCAGGCCCAGGGGCTCATTGCACGGGCTCCCTGCTACTAAAAGTTATATTCGGCTCCCCCGATAACTTCCGTAGCGAACATTTAACTTTCCACATCACTCCATTCCAAAGTGGCTATCACGCACTACTCGGACACGAAGCTTTTGCTCGCTTTAATGCAATACCGCACTACGCTTCCCTCACACTCAAGATGCCCGGCCCACGTGGCATCATTACAGTAAATGGAAGTATTAAGCGATCTTTGTGCGCCGAAGAGAGTGCGGTTGCCTTGGCAGCCGCACACTAAAAACGGCCTCACCAACTAAAGCATTTAACAGGTCGTCAAGACCTTAGACACGGTTAGTCGAGTCCAGCGCAGCTATATGTAATTTATACCGGATCAATGGTCACACCCCTATTACAAATACAAGGGGCTCAACGCGCGCAGACAAGTGGCAATTTTTACTCATCTTGAATTATATATGGTTTCTTTAAAAACTATCTTTTCGCACGAGAACTTTTTCACCTAAGTTCCTCCCTTTTACAGATGATCATCGTGCTACACCCGTCCAGGATACGGCACAACGGAGACACAGGCGCAGACGTGCAGCAGGGACCCGCTTCAAGGATTCTTTCTAGATTAAGACCCTGCGTAAACCTTTTCTACTGTCTCTTGTTGATACATATCCACCGCATTCTCAGTGCAGTTGAGAAGGATGCTGACGTCTTGGCATGTGGCCACGTCAGAATAATGCACGTACCTGGACACAAGGGGATTCTTACGAAGGGCATTATTTAGGCCCGGTTTATACCATAAAGACCGAATACCTTAGGGAGTGTTCGGCGTCGTGAGTTTGGCCTTATATGCATCAGCTCCGAATCATTGTCTTTGGTCAAATGTTGGGTTTGCCCGGCTCCTGTGTTTTGGTGCCTTACGTTCCGCTTTACCGGCAAAGGTAGCACCAGGAGAACTACTGCGATTGTGCCCTGGTTCATCCAGACGAGCACCTCACTAGAGAAAGCCGAAAACTGACTGTCATGATATAGCGTGAGACTGGTCAACCACTCGATGACCTATCGGAATGTTAGAATTCCTCAGCCTTGACGAAGGGCCGTTTTCCGGCCAGGCATGTACGCACCCCGCGATCGCGAGAGTGCGGAGCCACCAGGGGCTATCTAGTAGCCCCACTGTCAAACTCCTATGGCTAAGTGAAAGTGTTAAAGCATTATAGTCCGGTTGCCTCGCTCGCTACGCTATCACCTCCTTAATAGGACCAAGACGTTGGGTTAAGTGTGAACACGCATTTTTTGCGAGCACCTCCGCATTATATGCGTGGGGTTGAAGCCGACGGCTGCAATCTTTCAGGTTATACACATGTATACATAAACGGCCGCACAGGAGGCATCATACTACTTTCAGGCAAAAGTATAAACATAGCCTTATAAAAACTTCATAAAAGCATTGTGTTTACAATGAGAATACATATCACTCAAACATAATATTCTTCGAGCACTGGGCCTCTATCAACATGAAGAGAACCTCCTCGAAATAGTGCTCGGCAGCCACTCGGCCTATGGCCGAACCCTGCGCCGCAACAGTTGTAGCGTCCATCTCCACCCAGTATGCTTTAACACGGGCAAGGGCCATCCGCGAGCCTTCTATGCACGCCGACCTCTTCATCGCATTAATGCGCGGCACCGCACCAAGGAACTGCTGCACTAAGCTAAAATAGCTGCTCGGCTTTGGCTTTTTCGGCCATAGCTGATCCACAACAGACCTCATGGCGAGTCCGGACAACCTATTCAGTTCGGCCCATTCGGCTAGCTGGTCAGTCAATGAAAGCGGACGCTCTGGAACGTGGAATTGCGACCAGAACAGCTTGTCCACTTCACGATCTGTCTGACCTTGGAAGTACTTGGCCGCGTCGGCAGCACTCGCTGCCAAATCCATATACGCATCTGCCAAACTCCACAGCCGATCTAGAGGGGCATACCGTGGATCTCCGAACTTCCTTCGTAACATTAAGGGTTTCCCAGCCGCAATATCCCCGGCTTCCCACAGCTCCTCTTTCTTCGCTCTTATAGCAGAACGGGTGTCTTTGTCCGCCGCCGTGGCCTTCTCAAGGTCCGTTGCCTTTGCTTGGTTTTCTTTTTCAAGGACCCGACAACGATCGGCAGTGTCTTTTAATTCTACGGCCATCTTGTCCATCTTCTCTTGGCTCTCGCAATGTGCGGCCTTCTCGGCTTTCAACTCTTCGCCCGCCTTCAAAGCAGCGGCATTACTAATCCTCGCTTGTTCCTTGGCTCAGGCAAGTTCTGCCCACAAGGCTTCCACGGTGGCAGCTCCATCTGCAGTCACAACATATTAAAGATACTGACATCATGCTGCTCTTACTATGTGGTGTTCACCAAGATAATAATACTTACCTTGTGCCTCATCAAGCCTCTTGTTAACAAGCTCGATGTCGGCGTCTGCCGCATCCAGTTGCCGTTTTAATTTGGCAAACTCACTAGTCCGGCTAGCCACCGGAGCTTCCACCACCTGCACATAGGGGCAGTCTGGTTATTGCCTGGGAATATGATCCTCTGTTCGCCGCCGTTCTCGACGACAACCAGAGTCTCAGGGGCTACTATCTACACAGGGCACACCTAACATGTGCAGTACTATCACATATTTCTCACGTACCTCAAAGCCTGTCAGTAGACTCATAAAGGCTTCATGTAATCCGCTTTCGGCGGACGAGATTCTCTCCATCACCGTACCCATCAGCATACGGTGTTCTTCTGAGATGGCCACTCACCCCACCAACTCCCTCAGAACGTCCGACCGCACACCAGACGGTGCCAGACTCTTTTGTCTGCTCTCTTTGGGAGCCGGACACTAGGGACTTTGGGGGTCTATGGGATTATCTTCTGGCCTCACCGGATCCGGAGAGGCCCTCCGTGACGACACTTTGGGGTCGCCAGCTTCTGGAGCGGAGGAGTCCGGGGGAGGCGTTTCGCTCTCCATCATCTCTGGAAGAAGATCCCCCGAAGACGAGCTCATGTGAGAGGGGCTAAGGCCCGAACTGCAAGATATATGCGGTGGTTATTTTCTCAGAGAAAAAAGATAGCATACCTTTACTATTAAAGTATTTTGGATCACTTACGACTCATTGGAGGGCTGATCCCCCCGTGGACTTTGTGCAGCAAAAGCACCCCCCGAGGCAGGACCCTCTGTGGGAGACTTCTTCTCCCGTTTGGAGGCTTCGGCTTCCGGATCCTCGGAAGCAGTCCTTTTCCTCCCCTGGTCGTCCTCCTTCGTGGAGACGCTCGTTCCCTCGGTTGGAACGGGTAGTGATGGGGGCCCGCGTCCGCCCGTATTATCCCCCCGGTATCTTCCTTCAAGGGCTCCGAGCAAGGTGCGACCTCGAGCATCTTTTCCAATATCGAATTTTCCAAACCCTCAGGGAGGGGGGCCAAACACCGAATCATCTTCGCCTTTGTTAGCCAGTCCCGGTCAAAAAGTGAACTCCCAGAAATAACTTCGAATAAAAGACAGTGTGTTCGGCTAGAGGATTTCTTACTTGTTCGGCGGCGCGGTTACTGCTCAGGCCCACGTCCTCGGTAATATCCGGACATTCTACTTGAGGTCCAAAGAATGACTTGTACATCTCCTCGTGTGTCAGGCCGAGGAAACTTTGAATGGCACGTGGTCCCTCTGGGTTGAACTCCCACAAGCGAAGAGGCCGGCGTTTGCAAGGCTAGACTTGACGAACCAGCATAACTTGTATTACCGCAACCAAATTAAAATCTCCCTCGAAGAGATCTCGGATACGGCTTTGCAGTATAGGCACGTCCTTGGCTGGACCCCAGCTCAGACCTCTACTAATCCATGACATCAGTTGTGGTGGGGGGCCCGAGCGGAAAGCGGGGGCAGCCGCCCACTTGGCACTTCTGGGAGCCGTGACGTAAAACCACTCCCGTTGCCATAATTCGGACACCTCTGGAAAGGAACCTTTCGGCCATGGAGATCCTGCCATCTTGCCTATTGATGCACCTCCGCACGCTGCATGTTGCCCTTCGACCATCTTCGGCTTTACTTCAAAGGTCTTGAGCCACAGGCCGAAGTGAGGGGTAACGCGGAGGAAGGCCTCACACACGACAATAAATGTCGAGATGTGGAGAAAGGAGTCCGGAGCTAGATCGTGGAAATCTAGCCCGTAATAGAACATCAAACCCCTGACGAAGGGATCCAGAGTGAGGCCTAGACCTCGGAGGAAGTGGGAGACGAACACGACGTTCTCGTTGGGTTCGAGAGTAGGGACGATCTGCCCTCGAGCAGGCAGCCGATGCGAAACCTCGGCGGTCAGGTATCTGGCCTCTCTCAACTTCTTGATGTCCTCTTCCGTAACAGAGGAGGGCATCCATCGGCCTTGAAGGCTGGATCCGGACATGATTGAAGATCCGGAGCGCCTAACCTGGGCTTTGGGTGTTAGAACTCGAGGCGGGGGAAGGGTTCTATTGAGCACGAGAGGGGAAAAGCGAAAACCTTGTCCCCTTATAAAGAGGGTGAATATCAAGCGTCCTCTCCGTAGCCGTTTGGGACTTGCCTATAATCTAGGAGTCCTAGACACGATTGGGTTACCCACGACCGCATTAATGAGAATCCCGTAATTGGGGTAACACGATCTCCGCTTCGACAAGACGTGTCAAGAAACCGCCCCGCATTATGTGTGAAGCTAGTTAAGAGAAACGGTTCGAATAGTCACCGGGCCATGACATAACGTCGTGCTGCCAAAACAAGCCAGCAAATTAGATCTGCGAAAATATTATTCTCTCTGCGGTGGAATGTGGAACTTATTTTGCAGGGTCAGACACTCACTAGTGCAGAACCGGGCAATAGCACCGGTTCGTAAGGGCCTTTAGTGCCGGTTCGGTAACCGGCACTAAATTGTGGGCACTAAAGGCCCCCCCTTTAGTACCGGTTCAGCACGAACCGGTGCTAAAGGGCAACCACGTGGCACGAGCCAGCTCCATGGGCGCGTAGGACACACCAACCGGTACTAAATGTTTGGGTGTGTTTTGGTTTTATTTTGTATTTTACTTTAATTTTGTGTTTTCAATTTAATTTAGTGATTGTTTTACATTATAATGAGTTGTTAAATCATTAGGTGACTAGTTTGACTAGATGCATGGATCTGTTGCAAATATGCCCTAGAGGCAATAATAAAAGTGTTATTATTATATTTCTTTGTTCATGATAATAGTCTTTTATTCATGCTATAACTGTATTATCCGGAAATCGTAATACACGTGTGAATACATAGACCACAATCTGTCCCTGGTAAGCCTCTAGTTGACTAGCTCGTTGATCAATAGATGGTTACGATTTCCTGACCATGGACATTGGATGTCATTGATAACGGGATCACTTCATTAGGAGAATGATGTGATGGACAAGACCCAATCCTAAGCCTAGCACAAAGATCGTGTAGTTCGTATGCTAAAGCTTTTCTAGTGTCAAGTATCTTTTCCTTAGACCATGAGATTGTGCAACTCCCGGATACCGTAGGAATGCTTTGGGTGTACCAAACGTCACAACGTAACTGGGTGGCTATAAAGGTGCATTACAGGTATCTCCGAAAGTGTCTGTTGGGTTGGCACGAATCAAGACTGGGATTTGTCACTCCGTGTAAACGGAGAGGTATCTCTGGGCCCACTCGGTAGGACATCATCATAATGTGCACAATGTGACCAAGGGGTTGATCACGGGATGATGTGTTACGCAACGAGTAAAGAGACTTGCCGGTAATGAGATTGAACAAGGTATCGGTATACCGACGATCGAATCTCGGGCAAGTAAAATACCGCTAGACAAAGGGAATTGCATACGGGATTGATTAAGTCCTTGACATCGTGGTTCATCCAATGAGATCATCGTGGAACATGTGGGAGCCAACATGGGTATCCAGATCCCGCTGTTGGTTATTGACCGGAGAACGTCTCGGTCATGTCTACATGTCTCCCGAACCCGTAGGGTCTACACACTTAAGGTTCGATGACGCTAGGGTTATAAAGGAAGCTTGTATGTGGTTACCGAATGTTGTTCGGAGTCCCGGATGAGATCCCAGACATCACGAGGAGTTCCGGAATGGTCCGGAGGTAAAGATTTATATATAGGAAGTCCTGTTTCGGCCATCGGGACAAGTTTCGGGGTCATCAGTATTGTACCGGGACCACCGGAAGGGTCCCGGGGGCCCACCGGGTGGGGCCACCTGCCCCGGGGGCCACATGGGCTGTAGGGGGTGCGCCTTGGCCTATATGGGCCAAGGGCACCAGCCCCAAGAGGCCCATGCGCCAAGGAAACTTGGGGAGGGAAGAGTCCTCAAGGGGGAAGGCACCTCCGAGGTGCCTTGGGGAGGATGGACTCCTCCCCCCTCTTGGCCGCACCCCTTTCTTGGAGGAAGGGGCAAGGCTGCGCCTCCCCCCTCTCCCTTGCCCCTATATATAGTGGAGGGGAGGGATGACATCCATACCTGAGTCCCTGGCGCCTCCCTCCCTCCCGTGACACCTCCTCCTCTCCCGTAGGTGCTTGGCGAAGCCCTGCAGGGTTGCCACGCTCCTCCATCACCACCACGCCGTTGTGCTGCTGTTGGATGGAGTCTTCCTCAACCTCTCCCTCTCTCCTTGCTGGATCAAGGCGTGGGAGACGTCACCGGGCTGTACGTGTGTTGAACGCGGAGGTGCCGTCCGTTCGACACTAGGATCATCGGTGATCTGAATCACGACGAGTACGACTCCATCAACCCCGTTCACTTGAACGCTTCCGCTTAGCGATCTACAAGGGTATGTAGATGCACTCTCCTTCCCCTCGTTGCTAGTTTCTCCATAGATAGATCTTGGTGACACATAGGAAAATTTTGAATTTCTGCTACGTTCCCCAACAGTGGCATCATGAGCTAGGTCTATGCGTAGTTTCTATGCACGAGTAGAACACAAAGTAGTTGTGGGCGTTGATTTTGTTCAATATACTTGCCGTTACTAGTCTTATCTTGATTCGGCGGCATCGTGGGATGAAGCGGCCCGGACCAACCTTACACGTACTCTTACGTGAGACCGGTTCCACCGACAAACATGCACTAGTTGCATAAGGTGGCTGGCGGGTGTCTGTCTCTCCCACTTTAGTCGGAACGGATTCGATGAAAAGGGTCCTTATGAAGGGTAAATAGCAATTGGCATATCACGTTTTGGTTTTGCGTAGGTAAGAAACGTTCTTGCTAGAAACCCATAGCAGCCACGTAAAACATGCAAACAAGAATTAGAGGACGTCTAACTTGTTTTTGCAGGGTATGCTATGTGATGTGATATGGCCAAAAGGATGTGATGAATGATATATGTGATGTATGAGATTGATCATGTTCTTGTAATAGATGATCATGGAGCCCCAAGATGGAGATCAAAGGAGCTATATGATATTGGCCATATCATGTCACTATTATTTGATTGCATGTGATGTTTATCATGTTTATGCATCTTATTTGCTTAGAACGACGGTAGTAAATAAGATGATCCCTCATTACAATTTCAAGAAGTGTTCTCCCCTAACTGTGCACCGTTGCTACAGTTCGTCGTTTCGAAGCACCACGTGATGATCAGGTGTGATAGATCCTTACGTTCACATACAACGGGTGTAAGACAGATTTACACATGCAATACACTTAGGGTTAACTTGACGAGCCTAGCATGTACAGACATGGCCTCGGAACACGGAGACCGAAAGGTCGAGCATGAGTCGTATAGCAGATACGATCAACATGAAGATGTTCACCGATGATGACTAGTCCGTCTCACGTGATGATCGGACACGGCCTAGTTGACTCGGATCATGTAATCACTTAGATGACTAGAGGGATGTCTATCTAAGTGGGAGTTCATAAGATGAACTTAATTATCCTGAACATAGTCAAAAGATCTTTGCAAATTATGTCGTAAGCTCGCGCTTTAGTTCCACTTTTTAGATATGTTCCTAGAGAAAATATAGTTGAAAGTTGATAGTAGCGATTATGCGGACAGTAGAAAGCTTATGTCCTTAATGCACCGCTCAGTGTGCTGAACCCCAAACGTCGTTTGTGGATGTTGCGAACATTGGACATACACATTTTGATAAGTACATGATAGTTCAGTTAAACGGTTTAGAGTTGAGGCACCAAAGACGTTTTCGAAACATCGCGGAACATATGAGATGTTTCGAGGGCTGAAATTGGGATTTCAGGCTCGTGCCCACGTCAAGAGGTATAAGACCTCCGACGATTTTCTTAGCCTACAAACTAAGGAGAAAAGCTCAATTGTTGTGCTTGTGCTCAGATTGTCTGAGTACAACAATCGCTTGAATCGAGTGGGAGTTGATCTTCCAGATGAAATGGTGATGTTTCTCCAAAGTCATTGCCACCAAGCTGCTAGAGCTTCGTGATGAACTATAACATATCAGGGATAGATATGATGATCCTTGAGGTATTCACAATGTTTGACACCGCGAAAGTAGAAATCAAGAAGGAGCATCAATTGTTGATGGTTGGTGAAACCACTAGTTTCAAGAAGGGCAAGGGAACAAAGGGATACTTCATGAAACGGCAATTCAGCTGCTGCTCTAGTGAAGAAACCCAAGGTTGAACCCGAGACTAAGTGCTTCTGTAATAAAGGGAACAACCACTGGAGCAGAATTACCCTAGATACTTGGTAGATGAGAAGGCTGGCAAGGTCGATAGAAGTATATTGGATATACATTGTGTTGATGTGTACTTTACTAGTACTCCTAGTAGCACCAGGGTATTAGATATCGGTTCGGTTGCTAAGTGTTAGTAACTCGAAATAAAAGCTACGGAATAAACGGAGACTAGCTAAAGGTGAGCTGACGATATGTGTTGGAAATGTTTCCAATGTTGATATGATCAAGCATCGCACACTCCCTCTACCATCGAGATTGGTGTTTGCGTTGAGCGTAGACATGATTGGATTATGTCTATCGCAATACGGTTATTCATTTAAGGAGAATAATGGTTACTCTGTTTATTTGAATAATATCTTCAAATGGTCTTACACCTGAAATGAATGGTTCATTGAAATCTCGATCGTACTGATACACATGTTCATGCCAAAAGATAGTAATGATAGTACCACCTACTTGTGGCACTGCCACATAAGTCATATCGGTATAAAATGCATGAAGAAGCTCCATGTTGATGGATCTTTGGACTCACTCATTTTTGAAAAGTTTGAGACATGCGAACCATGTCTATTGGTATATATGCATGAAGAAACTCCATGCAAATGGACCGTTTGAACTCACTTGATTTTGAATCACTTGAGACATGCAAATCATACCACATGGGCAAGATGACTGAAAAGCCTCGGTTTCAGTAAGATGGAACAAGATAGCAACTTGTTGGAAGCAACACATTTTGATGTGTGCAGTCCAATGAGTGCTGAGGCATGCAGTGAATATCGTTATGTTATTACTTCACAGATGATTCGAGTAGATGTTGAGAATATTTTCTTGATGAAACACAAGTCTGAATTATTGAATGGTTCAAGTAATTTCAGAGTGAAGTAGAAGATCATTGTGACAAGAGGATAAAATGTCTATGATATGATCAGAGATGAATATCTGAGTTACAAGTTTTGGCACACAATTAAGACATTGTGGAAATTATTTCGCAATTAATACCACCTGGAACACCATAGTGTGATGGTGTGTCCGAACATCATAGTTGCACCCTATTGGATATGATGCGTACCATGATTTCTCTTATCGAATTACCACTATCGTTCATGGGTTAGGCATTAGAGACAACCGCACTCACTTTAACAGGGTACCACATAATTCCGTGGAGACGACACCGTTTGGAGAAACCTAAGTTGTCGTTTCTTAAAGGTTTGGGGGCTGCGACGCTTATGTGAAAAAGTTTCAGGATTGATAAGCTCGAACCCAAAGCGGATAAAATACATCTTCATAAGACACCCAAAACAGTTGGGTATACCTCCTAATTCAGATCCGAAAGCAATATGGATTGTTTCTTGAATCGGGTCCTTTCTCGAGGAAAAGTTTGTCTCGGAAAGTTGAGTGGGAGGATGGTGGAGACTTGATGAGGTTACTGAACCGTCACTTCAACTAGTGTGTAGCAGGGCACAGGAAGTTGTTCCTGTGGCACCTACACCAACTGAAGTAGAAGCTTATGATAGTGATCATGAAGTTTCGGATCAAGTCACTACCGTACCTCGTAGGGTGACAAGGATACGTACTACTTCAGAGTGGTATAGTAATCCTGTCTTGAAGGTCATGTTGCTAGACAACAATGAACCTACGAGCTATGGAGAAGCGATGGTGGGCCCAAATTCCGACAAATGGTTAGAAGCCATGAAATCCGAGATAGGATCCATGTATCAGAACAAAGCATGGACTTTGGTGGACTTGCCCGATGATCGGCAAGCCATTGAGATAAATGGATCTTTAAGAAGAAGACGGACGTGGATGGTAATGTCACCATCTATGAAGCTCGACTTGTGGCGAAGAGTTTTTCACAAGTTCAAAGAGTTGACTACGATGAGATTTTCTCATCCGTAGCGATGCTTAAGTCCGTCGGAATCATGTTAGCATAAGCAGCATTTATGAAATCTGGCAGATGGATGTCAAAACGAGTTTCCTTACCAACTTTCGTAAGGAAAGGTTGTATGTAATACAATCAGAAAGGTTTTGTCAATCCTAAGGATGCTAAAAGGTATGCTAGCTCCAGCAATCCTTCTAAGGACTGGAGTAAGCATCTCGGAGTTGGAATGTGCGCTTTGATGAGATGATCAAAGATTTTGGGTTTATACAAAGTTCATGAGAAACTTGTATTTCCAAATAAGTGAGTGGGAGCACTATAAAATTTCCGATGAGTATGTGTTGTTAACATGTTGTTGATCGAAAATGATGTAGAATTTCTAGAAAGCATGCAGAGCTATTTGAAAAGTGTTTTTAATGGAAAGCCTGGATTAAGCTACTTGAACATTGAGCATCAAGATCTATAAGGATAGATCAAAACACTTAATGGTACTTTCAAATGAGCACATACCTTGACATGATCTTGAAGGTGTTCAAGATGGATCAGTCAAAGAAGAAGTTCTTGCCTGAGTTGTAAGGTACGAAGTTAAGACTTAAAGCTCGACCTCGGCAGAAAAGAGAGAAAGAACGAAGGTCGTCCCCTATGCTTAAGACATAGGCTCTACAGTATGCTATGCTGTCTACCGCACCTGAAGTGTGCCTTGCCATGAGTCAGTCAAGGGGTACAAGAGTGATCCAAGAATGGATCACAGTACATCGGTCAAAGTTATCCTTAGTAACTAGTGGACTAAGGAATTTTCTCGGTTATGGAGGTGATAAAGAGTTCGACGTAAAGAGTTACGACGATGCAAGCTTAACACCTATCCGGATAGCTCTGAATAGAGATATCGGATACGTATAATGGAGAAACCATTTGGAATAGCTCCAAGTGGAGCGTGGAAGCAGCATTTACAATATGACCTAGAAATTTGCGAAGTACATACGGATCTGAATGTTACAGATCCGTTGACTAAAACCTCTCTCACAAGTAGAGCATGATCAAACCCCAGAACTCATTGAGTCTTAATCACATGATGATGTGAACTAGTTTAATGACACTAGTAAACTCTTTGGATGTTGGTCACATGGTGATGTGACCTGTCAGTGTTAATCACATGGTGATGTGAACTAGATTATTGACTCTAGTGCAAGTGGGAGACTGTTGGAAATATGCCCTAGAGGCAATAATAAAAGTGTTATTATTATATTTCTTTGTTCATGATAATAGTCTTTTATTCATGCTATAACTGTATTATCCGGAAATCGTAATACACGTGTGAATACATAGACCACAATCTGTCCCTGGTAAGCCTCTAGTTGACTAGCTCGTTGATCAATAGATGGTTACGGTTTCCTGACCATGGACATTGGATGTCATTGATAACGGGATCACTTCATTAGGAGAATGATGTGATGGACAAGACCCAATCCTAAGCCTAGCACAAAGATCGTGTAGTTCGTATGCTAAAGCTTTTCTAATGTCAAGTATCTTTTCCTTAGACCATGAGATTGTGCAACTCCCGGATACCGTAGGAATGCTTTGGGTGTACCAAACGTCACAACGTAACTGGGTGGCTATAAAGGTGCATTACAGGTATCTCCGAAAGTGTCTGTTGGGTTGGCACGAATCGAGATTGGGATTTGTCACTCCGTGTAAACGGAGAGGTATCTCTGGGCCCACTCGGTAGGACATCATCATAATGTGCACAATGTGACCAAGGGGTTGATCACGGGATGATGTGTTACGCAACGAGTAAAGAGACTTGCCGGTAACGAGATTGAACAAGGTATCGATATACCGACGATCGAATCTCGGGCAAGTAAAATACCGCTAGACAAAGGGAATTGCATACGGGATTGATTAAGTCCTTGACATCATGGTTCATCCGATGAGATCATCGTGGAACATGTGGGAGCCAACATGGGTATCCAGATCCTGCTGTTGGTTATTGACCGGAGAACGTCTCGGTCATGTCTACATGTCTCCCGAACCCGTAGGGTCTACACACTTAAGGTTCGATGACGCTAGGGTTATAAAGGAAGCTTGTATGTGGTTACCGAATGTTGTTCGGAGTCCCGGATGAGATCCCGGACGTCACGAGGAGTTCTGGAATGGTCCGGAGGTAAAGATTTATATATAGGAAGTCCTGTTTCGGCCATCGGGACAAGTTTCGGGGTCATCGGTATTGTACCGGGACCACCGGAAGGGTCCCGGGGGCCCACCGGGTGGGGCCACCTGCCCCGAGGGCCACATGGGCTGTAGGGGGTGCGCCTTGGCCTATATGGGCCAAGGGCACCAGCCCCAAGAGGCCCATGCGCCAAGGAAACTTGGGGAGGGAAGAGTCCTCAAGGGAGAAGGCACCTCCGAGGTGCCTTGGGGAGGATGGACTCCTCCCCCCTCTTGGCCGCACCCCTTTCTTGGAGGAAGGGGCAAGGCTGCGCCTCCCCCCTCTCCCTTGCCCCTATATATAGTGGAGGGAAGGGAGGACATCCATACCTGAGTCCCTGGCGCCTCCCTCCCTCCCGTGACACCTCCTCCTCTCCCGTAGGTGCTTGACGAAGCCCTGCAGGGTTGCCACGCTCCTCCATCACCACCACGCCGTTGTGCTGCTGTTGGATGGAGTCTTCCTCAACCTCTCCCTCTCTCCTTGCTGGATCAAGGCGTGGGAGACGTCACCGGGCTGTACGTGTGTTGAACGCGGAGGTGCCGTCCGTTCGGCACTAGGATCATCGGTGATCTGAATCACGACGAGTACGACTCCATCAACCCCGTTCACTTGAACGCTTCCGCTTAGCGATCTACAAGGGTATGTAGATGCACTCTCCTTCCCCTCGTTGCTAGTTTCTCCATAGATAGATCTTGGTGACACGTAGGAAAATTTTGAATTTCTGCTACGTTCCCCAACAGGATCCTAGCTAAGTCATCAAGTATATGTCATATCCATATTATATATACTTGATCACCTACTTAAGTGATCGAGGTAATATGGATATGGCATATACTTGATCACTTAGCTAGAATCCATCCAGTTGAAACTAATATGCAATTTCTTTCATAAATGATATAATAACTCATCATCATCATCATATTAATTAATATAAAAACTCTTGCATCATATATATCATCACAAACGGTTTTCATAGCAAAGATATGATCGAGTTCAACATGGTAATGATATTATAAGCGTTCATAACACCACAAAAGCAAATCACTCTTTGAGATTAAGTTCAGGACGAAGAACACGGACATGAGAGGACAAGTACTAAGAGCATGAACTAGCTAATTAATCACTCCTGCTGCTCTCTCTTAGGTAAAATAGCATAGAACATGTATAGCTTTGCTGATTCATCATATTGGAGCATGCAGATGAACCTGTCTCCTAATCGTGGGTTGCGCTTCTGATTGCTGCCCCCTAGTACTTCTCTGTGATTGTTCACAATTTTGCTCCAGTCTTTTACTATTAAGCATTCCTCGCTATTAGAAATCCTGAATGCACTAAAGTGCATTGTAGGATATCTTGGCCGTAAGCTAACAATATTCATGGTACCTTTAGTCTCGATCCAATTAGGCACAACATTCATCGGGAGTCCCTGTTGAAGAACATCGTATAGTAACATACTTAGCAATGAAGTTTAGCTTAAAAAATAATGTATGCAAAAGATGCACTGAGGAGAAATAGTAGAAATCTTACCATCTTTCCTAAATATATGTGACCGTAGTTCAGTACGAACACTATTGGTCGCACGTTTTGAGTACTAACATTTCTAAGTGCACGAAAGAAATTTGTCTTGACAGCATCAAGATCCTCAAGCCATGAAACATAATGACTTGTCTCCTCGCAGTTTAGTTCAGCCCCGGGACAGTGGACGGTCCTGTCTACTAAACGCCGGACATGTTTGCTTGATTGGAAGTAAGCTGTCAATATAAATTGAGATCTATTAATTATTCATAATCTCATATCGAAGACATAAATATGGTTGAGAAACTCACATAATGGTAGAACTGGAGGCGTCTGCACATCGACCCAGATGTCTCTATTACCTTCAATATCATCTTCCAGATGAATATCAAAGGTGCTAACCATATCAGGCTCAAATGCATAAGCCTTGCATAGTGCTTGCCAAGTTTTGCATTCAAAATAGGTGTATGTGTCTGCATTTTATAATTTGACGTTGAAGGTATAACCATGCTCGGTCTTCAAGTAAACTCTTTTTACCTCCATAGTTTCGTTAGGACTGAAACCTATCTTATCCAAGACAAAAATTCTTGCATGGCAGGGGATACGCTAGTAGAATAGTGAAAAATTAAAATTAAAAGGTGAAGCAAATGAAGCATAAGTCATGCTTAATTACAAAAAAAGACTTGTCGTTGTGACTTACTGTATCCACTTCGAAGTTCTCATCCAGCTTGATGCTGAAGCGTCTATCATCAACTAGAAAATTTCTGTCGCACAGGCCGCGCTGATCTTCGCGGTATTTGCACATAATGAAATCGTGTTCGTCGTCAGACGACATTCCTATGTTCATAGGTGAAACATTAAACCCTTATTAGTTCTATTAATTCAACTATTTCTGTTAATTCAACTAGTTCAACTAATTAATTGAACTAATTCAACTAAGCACTTACGAAAATTATACCTAATTAATTGAACTAATTCAACTAACTAGTTCAACTAATTAATTCAACTAAACTAGTTCTATTAATTTTCTTACTAAAAATAAGATAGCTAGTTCTATATAATAAAATGTTAATTAGATAATGAAATCTCATGTAACTAAATTAAATATATATCTAACATATAATTTATATCTAATTCATCTAACATTTGACATTAATATCTAACATATGTTCATATATAGGTGAAACATTAAACATTTACTAGTTCTATTAATTCAACTAAATAAACTAGTT
>NC_041384.1:66913680-66920035 GCF_002162155.2 Triticum dicoccoides | reverse complement strand
ACTAAGCATTTACTAAAAATAAACTAGTTCTATTAATTTCTTACTAAAATAAAGTAGGTAGTTCTATATAGTAATATTTTGATTAGATCATCAAATCTCATATACCTAAATTTTCTTACTAAAACTAAACTTGTTCTATTAATTTTCATACTAAAAGTAAACTAGTTATATTAATTCAACTAGTTCAAATCTCATATATATACCTAATTAATATCTACCTATACTAATTCAACTAGTTCAACTTGTTCTAATTCATGTAAAATATATTTGACATTAATATTTAACATCTTTTCCATATAATTCATCTAACATTAACATTCTAACATTATTATCTACATAATTTATCTAACATTAATCTAAACAATAGAAAATAGAAAATAAGTAAAAACAATGTGTGTGTGTGTGTGTGTGTGTATGTGTGTGTGTGTACGAGCGGGGGGCGGCGGCGTACGGGCGGCGGCGGGCGACGACGGGGACGGGCGCGGCGGGTGAGAGGCGGCGGCGACGGGCGCGGCGGGGGCGACGGCGGTGACGGCGACGACGGGTGGCGTGGGCGACGGCGGTGACGGCGCGACGGGCGGCAAGGGCGGCACGCGATGGGCGACGGGCGCGGCGAGGAAGTTGGATCCAGAAGAAGTATTGGTGGTCGATGAAACTAATTTTTTCGTAAGTGCCATATATATAGGAGGGGTCTTTAGTACCGGTTGGAGCCACCAACCGGTACTAAAGACCAATTTTCGCCAGACCAAGGGGCAGGAAACGGGCCCTTTAGTACCGGTTCGTGCCACGAACCGGTACTAAAGACCCCCCCTTTAGTACCGGTTGGAGCCACCAACCGGTACTAATGGTTGTGCGCTGCCACCGGCGGTGCACAATGTTTAGTCCCACCTCGCCGAGCGAAGGGCAGCCACACTGGTTTATAAACCCAACCGCGGCTGCTCCTTCGAGCTTCTCTATATAGCAGGCTTCTGGGCCTAACTAGGGCGCGCTGCCCTGTGAGTCTGCTGGCCCTTCTGGGCCTGCATTTGTACACCCTAGGTCTGACAGGCCCACTGGGCAGCGCCAACAAATTTTTTATATAGTTTTTTCTTTTCTGCATTATTTATTTTCTTCTATTTATTTTGAGTAATTTTTATATAGTTTTTTTCTTTTTTTTCATTATTTATTTTCTTCTATTTATTTTTGAGTAATTTTTTTGTATATTTTTTTCTTTTCTGCATTATTTCTTTTCTTTTATTTATTTTCTTCTATTTCCAGTTTGTACACGAAGTGCATCCAGTTTTTCCGGTGACCCTCTCTACTCTTTGGCACATGCTATGTGGGTGAAATGATGATACCATGCCAAGTTTTAACATTTTCAGAGTTCATTTTGTAGTGATTTTTAATTTCACGGTCATTTAGCTCTCTAAACAATTAGGTAAATGACCGAAAAACAACAAATGATGTCAGAATATGTTGGAAATTGATGACGTCGCTTTGAATGCTGCATACTGAACACAAAAGAAGTCCGGAGTTCAAATAAGTTTAAAAAACATTGAAGTGCCCGTGTAACAGATGAGTTCTCGTCCGAAACCCTGATACTCCGAAAGAGTTTGTCCAGTTTGTACACGAAGTGCGTCCAGTTTTTGACGTGACCCTCTCTACTCTTTCGCACATGCTATGCGGGTGAAATGATGATACCATGCCAAGTTTCAACATTTTCAGAGTTCATTTTGTAGTGATTTTCAATTTCACGGTCATTTAGCTCTCTAAACAATTAGGTAAATGGATTACAAATATAGAGCACCAGGCTGATTCTTAGTACAAATTATAATGACTGTGGAATGACATGTAACACTTGATAACCATAGAAGAAAAAACATCAGTTGGGCTTACTGAAACAAAAGGCTTGACTGGAAATTTAAGACTTCTTGTTAACAGTTGTTAACCTGATAAAAAAAATTCACCGTTGAAAGTAATAATCAAAATTCATTATTTTTCCAAGATAACAATTCTTTTTGCATGCCGATAAGAAATACAGTGTTTTTTCTGCGAACAGTTGGCTCTTGAAATAGCACTGCAGTAGAATCATTGATAGTGCCATAAAACTATTTACTCGAATAACATTGTAGTAGACTCATTGATACTGGTTTGTTCATGTCTTTCATAATGAATTTAAAATGTAATCTCACATTTAAACAATTTATTTTAAGCTGGATGCCCTCTATAATGGCAGATAAGCCTGCTCTTATCTTTCAGAATGAATTACCGCACATAACTATTTCAAAACAAAAGGAAAATATTACACATGCCACATTAGAAATAAAGTTTTGTGTACTAATAGTCTAACTTTCTTAAGCATCAGAATAATGAAATAATAATTAAATCTGTACTATTTTTAAATTTAAACAACTTACACTAATTTTGCATGGTTATGCTTACGTAAGAAATCAGTCGAGCAACCTCGCTTCTTGATCGAGAATCCTCCAAAGATATGTATTCACCTGAAAAAAACAACACTTAGTTAAATATGATTTTGAGAAACTAAATTAGGGAATCTTCTGTGTAATACCCTTTAGAAATATAAGCCATAAAACGGTAGGTAAAAAGGCATATAATAACAATTATTTTAGAATGCACACACAAATAATTCAATGTACACCTAAAGGCTGAATAATAAATCTTTAATTGGGCGCGCATGTAAGAATTATGAATATTTATTCCACTATTGCAAGAATCATAAGAACACATTCAACAACTCATTCCTGCGTAACGCAAAAGTTACTAAATTAAAGAGAAAAATGTGTACAATATGTACACTTGCACATTGTATGACACCAATCAGATCGTTCCTGCCAGAACCAAGCAAGAGCCCTCTACTGAAAGATAGCTAGAATTTCTTTTTAAAATATTTGCTTAGAATGCATCCCTGAAAAGTTTCATGACGTGGTGCCACATGGGAGCATACCCGATTACTTTCTCATTATTTTCAACACCGCAGCTGCCGCATTTGAAACGTCCTTTGGCATTTATTTTCTCTTTATTTTCTGTGAAAGTAGAATACAAATATTTGAACTATTACCTAACACTGACTCAGTATAATATCTAAGGAGCCGATTTGCAGGCTCCTTTTTGTAGGATCAAAAAGAAATACAAAAGAAATCGTATCAACATATATTGTTCTTAAAGAGGAGAAATTAGTGGAAAACCACATGCAAGGCAATGCATCAATCTCGCTGAAGCTCTTGGCAGCACTCATTCTTCCTTGATTACTTTGAACCTAACCTTGAAGCCCTCCACAACAGCATGACGGCCTCCCACACTGACGATTGCATCTAGTACAACAAATGAATCTTTCCTCTTTCAATTTGAGCCATGGCTGGGCATAACATGGAGATCAGGGGCATGGCTTTCCATGTGCTTGTGTTCTCGCTTGTGTGTGCCTGCAACCGAGGAGGATTTCATATTGGACTTCATATCATAAGCTTTATTATATTCATGTGTTGAAAAGTATAAGAAGTTACAAAAGTCTATTTTCAGGACATAATAGTACCGGTTCTCACTATAAGTATGGTCGATTGAGATTTTTGCTGGTCCGTTCTTGCGGATGGGAGAATCCTCCTCGGAACGACATGGCGAATTTATACCTGCTGGGTGGACACAGTACACACACATGAATACAGGCTTAGCACTAAGAGTAATGGTTATGTATCAACAACACATGAATACAGGCTTAATACTAAGAGCAATGGTTATTTATCAATCTACGCATACATTATAGATACAGTTACATAATATCAATATGGACACGAATTAATCAGATACCTCAGCGTGCATGCACCACTATTTCTTTTGAAGGAAAATAGCCAGCATTGATTTCATTTCATTAAGAGAAAGGCATCTACCACTGTATATACCAATTGATTAGAGACGGCCGGTTACAGTGTCAGTATGATTAGTAGCTAAATATGAACAGCTAGCTAAGCATGTACCACTGTGTATACCAATTGATTAGATACCTCTCAGCTGTTCTCATGTGTGTGTGTGCCTGCAGCCGTGGAAAATAGATCAAGCCATCTTTGTTCACTTGCACATCTTGCCGAGATCAATTGATTTTTTTAGGTCACATACCTGCATCTCAACAGGACGTAATCCACAGAGAGCAGTACACCGTATGTCCATACTGCGTGCGAGACTGGCATCTGACGTGTAGTCTGCTTGCACCAACAGATGTTCCATCGCTTTGAGAGGATCCATCAAGTAAACTTTTGTCACTTGCATATCTGTCTAGAACATCAATCAAGTGCTAAGTTGGAAAGCAACCAATCGGCAATAAGAGCGCCAGGACGGCCAATGCCATAGGATTGATTGCTGGGTGCGGTGTGAGTATCACGTGGACGCGAGTTGTGTCTGGATCGAGCGGCGGATATCATGGTGGAAAAGGATTTGGCAAAGATGGCGATACAGGGAGGATCGATCTGAACTTGTTCGCCTGGCAATGCGCGCAGGCGACAAAATATGGCCGTCCCTTCATCCAGCATGTAGAGCTGCGCGTCGCCCTGTCCGACGGCTCAGTCAATGGTCCAGTCAGCATATTGCAGGGAGGTCATTGTGGACATACGCATGATATGCTTTTCGTAAATACTAAATTTATCACCACGCAGCAGCCATATGTGTGCTTAAGGAAGCGATTAATTGAAGTAAATAGTAGAACAAATGCATCTAATTCAATTACCTTTAGTTTCTTACACATGGAGGCAAGTACGGCTGTACGGGATGCACCAGGGAGGGTAGTCGTATAAATACTGCAGCAGTACGCTTGGAGCCCTCCACAACAGCATGACGGCCTCCCACACCGACGACTGCATGAAGTACAACAAATGAATCTTTTCTCTTTCAATTTAAGTCATGGCTGGGCATAACATGGAGATCAGGGGTTAACATGGAGGTCAGGCGCATGGCTTTCCATGTGCATGTGTTCTCGCCTGTGTGAGACTGCAGCCGAGGAGTATTTCATATTGGACTTGTGCCACTCACCTGAAACTCGTTAGCAAGAGCAGCGAGAGGACGGCCGGTGGCGCCGGCCCTAATATCGTGTCAGCGGGGGAGGATCGTGCGGTGGCGTAGGTGACATTAGGAGATTTTTTTTTCTTTTCGTAGGATTAGGGATATGGCAGTTTTTTTTACCCTTTTGTAGGGCTGATATGAGGGTTTGTTAGAGATATATGTGAGAGATTCGGTGATAGATTTAGGTAGTTGTGCCACGGGAAATAGAGTTTACACATACGCGAGAGATTGAGGGACTTGGGACACGGGAGAGACCTACGTGATTTTTTTATCATTAGAGAGACACGTGAGAGATAGAGAGAGTTGGGTCAAGGGAGAAACATATGTCCATGAGTTTTTTTCTCTGAGTTCATTGGGTCATTGGAGATATACATGAGTTTTTTTCCCTGAGTCGATCTACACCGTTATAATTCGGTCCCATCGGATTAACGGCCCATAAAATCTAATTAACGTGGTAATTTCTTGGAAGTGACTAATTAGTATAGGTATAGAGGTATAGATAGATAGATGACCGAAAAACAACAAATGATGTCAGAACATGTTGGAAATTGATGACGTCGCTTTGAATGCTGCATACTGAACACAAAAGAAGTCCGGAGTTTAAATAAGTTTAAAAATCATTGAAGTGCCCGTGTAACAGATGAGTTCTCGTCCGAAACCCTGATACTCCAAAAGAGTTTGTCCAGTTTGTACACGAAGTGCGTCCAGTTTTTGCCGTGACCCTCTCTACTCTTTCGCACATGCTATGCGGGTGAAATGATGATACCATGTCAAGTTTCAACATTTTCAGAGTTCATTTTGTAGTGATTTTCAATTTCACGGTCATTTAGCTCTCTAAACAATTAGGTAAATAACCGAAAAACAACAAATGATGTCAGAACATGTTGGAAATTGATGATGTCGCTTTGAATGCTGCATACTGAATGCAAAAGAAGTCCGGAGTTCAAATAAGTTTAAAAAACATTAAAGTGCCCGTGTAACAGATGAGTTCTCGTCCGAAACCCTGATACTCCGAAAGAGTTTGTCCAGTTTGTACACGAAGTGCGTCCAGTTTTTGCCGTGACCCTCTCTACTATTTTGCACATGCTATGCGGGTGAAATGATGATACCATGCCAAGTTTCAACATTTTCAGAGTTCATTTTGTAGTGATTTTCAATTTCACGGTCATTTAGCTCTCTAAACAATTAGGTAAATGACCGAAAAACAACAAATGATGTTAGAACATGTTGGAAATTGATGATGTCACTTTGAATGCTGCATACTGAACACAAAAGAAGTCCGGAGTTCAAATAAGTTTAAAAACATTAA
>NC_041384.1:66912004-66912513 GCF_002162155.2 Triticum dicoccoides | reverse complement strand
TATGCGGGTGAAATGATGATACCATGCCAAGTTTCAACATTTTCAGAGTTCATTTTGTAGTGATTTTCAATTTCACGGTCATTTAGCTCTCTAAACAATTAGGTAAATGACCGAAAAACAACAAATGATGTCAGAACATGTTGGAAATTGATGACGTCGCTTTGAATGCTGCATACTGAACACAAAAGAAGTCCAGAGTTCAAATAAGTTTAAAAATCATTGAAGTGCCCGTGTAACAGATGAGTTCTCGTCTGAAACCCTGAAACTCTAAAAGAGTTTGTCCAGTTTGTACATGAAGTGCGTCCAGTTTTTGCCGTGACCCTCTCTACTCTTTCGCACATGCTATGCGGGTGAAATGATGATACCATGCCAAGTTTCAACATTTTCAGAGTTCATTTTGTAGTGATTTTCAATTTCACGGTCATTTAGCCCTCTAAGCAATTAGGTAAATGACCGAAAAACAACAAATGATGTCAGAACATGTTGGAAATTGATGACGTCGCTTTGAA
>NC_041384.1:66878379-66911504 GCF_002162155.2 Triticum dicoccoides | reverse complement strand
GCACATGCTATGCGGGTGAAATGATGATACCATGCCAAGTTTCAACATTTTCAGAATTTATTTTGTAGTGATTTTCAATTTCACGGTCATTTAGCTCTCTAAACAATTAGGTAAATGACCGAAAAACAACAAATGATGTCAGAACATGTTGGAAATTGATGACGTCGCTTTGAATGCTGCATACTGAACACAAAAGAAGTCCGGAGTTCAAATAAGTTTAAAAAACATTGAAGTGCCCGTGTAACAGATGAGTTCTCATCCGAAACCCTGATACTCCGAAAGAGTTTGTCCAGTTTGTACACGAAGTGCGTCCAGTTTTTGCCATGACCCTCTCTACTCTTTCACACATGCTATGCGGGTGAAATGATGATACAATGCCAAGTTTCAACATTTTCAGAATTCATTTTGTAGTGATTTTCAATTTCACGGTCATTTAGCTCGCTAAACAATTAGGTAAATGACCGAAAACAACAAATGATGTCAGAACATGTTGGAAATTGATGACGTCGCTTTGAATGCTGCATACTGATCACAAAAGAAGTCCGGAGTTCAAATAAGTTATTAAAAATAAAAAAGATGTGCAATGCTGGTTAATTTGCTTCAAACCTTTCGGAATAGTGTAGACTCCACTGCACATAGCTCAGTGCAATCTATGCTATTCCGAAAGGCTTGAAGCTAATCAACATGCAGGTGAGCATTGCACCTCTTCGGCATTGTCTGTGCACTCACGGCTTATAAATCGCTCATACTGCCTCTCTCTTGGCGAGGTGGGACTAAAAATCAGCTTACTAAGAAACTCTAGTACCGGTTCATGGCATGAACCGGTACTAAAGGTCTTCGTGGGGGCCCCAGCCTGACCACAGCCGCACTGGCCACATTAGTACCGGTTCGTGGCATGAACTGGTACTAAAGGTTGCCCATGAACCGGTACTAATGATGCCCGCCTGCCTAGCTGTTGGAACCGGCACTAATGGCCACAATAGTGCCGACTCAAATTCAAACCGACACTAATGTGCTTCACATTTGACCCTTTTTCTACTAGTGACTATCCTCGTATTCAAATTCTTCTGTGATGTATTCGGAGAAGGAACCTGCCTTGCAATGCCGAAGATAATATTGCACACTGGACTCATCGTCATTGAAGCCTGGTTCAGGGGCTACTGAGGGAGTCCTGGATTAGGGGGTCTCCGGATAGCCGGACTATCTCCATTAGCCGGACTGTTAGACTATGAAGATACAAGATTGAAGACTTCGTCTCGTGTCCGGATGGGACTTTACGTGGCGTGGAAGGCAAGCTAGGCAATACGTATATGGATATCTCCTCCTTTGTAACCGACCTTGTGTAACCCTAACCCTCTCCGGTGTCTATATAAACCAAAGGGTTTTTAGTCCGTAGGACAACAACCATAACATACAATCATACCATAGGATAGCTTCTAGGGTTTAGCCTCTCTGATCTCGTGGTAGATCTACTCTTGTACTACCCATATCATCAATATTAGTCAAGCGGGACGTAGGGTTTTACCTCCATCAAGAGGGCCCGAACCTGGGTAAAACATCGTGTCCCCTGCCTCCTGTTACCATCCGGCCTAGAAGCACAGTTCGGGACCCCCTACCCAAGATCCGCCGGTTTTGACACCGACACTCTCCCTCGACACTTTGCTGGATCAAGAGTTCAAGGGACGTCATCGAGCTGAACGTGTGCTGAACTCAGAGGTGCCGTACGTTTGGTGCTTGATCAGTTGGATCGTGAAGACGTTCGACTACATCAACCGCGTTAACCAACGCTTCTGCTTTCGGACTACGAGGGTACATGGACACACTCTCCCCTTCTCGTTGCTATGCATCTCCTAGATAGATCTTTCATGATCGTACGAATTTTTTTGAAATTGCATGCTACGTTCCCCAATAGGGGATACTAAAGAAAATCTAATCTAAGCCCTCCTTAAAAAAATTCCTTCAGGAATTGATCCAAGGCCAGGGGGGGGATGCTAAAGAAAATCTAATCTAAGCCCTCCTTAAAAAGATTCCTTTAGTAATTGATACTGAAGGAAATATGCCCTAGAGGCAATAATAAAGTTATTATTTATTTCCTTATTTGATGATAAATGTTTATTATTCAGGCTAGAATTGTATTAACCGGAAACATAATACATGTGTGAATACATAGACAAATAGAGTGTCACTAGTATGCCTCTACTTGACTAGCACGTTAATGGTTCCAAAGTCGATGTGATTGCCGTCGGCACGCTACCTCTACATCTACCTTCGGGATTAGTTTTAGACTTGAATAATTGTTATTTGGTGCCAGCGTTGAGCATGAACATTATGTCTGGATCTTGTTTGATGCGAGACGGTTATTCATTTAAATCAGAGAATAATGGTTGTTCTATTTATATGAGTAATATCTTTTATGGTCATGCACCCTTGAAGAGTGGTCTATTTTTGATGAATCTCGATAGTAGTGATACACATATTCATAATGTTGAAGCCAAAAGATGCAGAGTTGATAATGATAGTGCAACTTATTTGTGGCACTACTGTTTAGGTCATATTGGTGTAAAGCGCATGAAGAAACTCCATTCTGATGGACTTTTGGAATCACTTGATTATGAATCACTTGGTACTTGCGAACCATGCCTCATGGGCAAGATGACTAAAACGCCGTTCTCTGGAACTATGGAGCGAGCAACAGATTTGTTGGAAATCATACATACTGATGTATGTGGTCCGATGAATATTGAGGCTCGCGGCGGATATCGTTATTTTCTGACCTTCATAGATGATTTGAGCAGATAAGGGTATATCTACTTGATGAAACATAAGTGTGAAACATTTGAAAAGTTCAAAGAATTGAAAAATGAAGTGGAAAATCATCATAACAAGAAAATAAAGTTTCTACAATCTGATCGTGGAGGAGAATATTTGAGTTACGAGTTTGGTCTTCATTTGAAACAATGCGGAATAGTTTCGCAACTCACGCCACCCGGAACACCATAGCGTAATGGTTTGTTCGAACGTCGTAATCGTACTTTACTGGATATGGTGCAATCTATGATATCTCTTACTGATTTACCGCTATCGTTTTGGGGTTACGCTTTAGAGACAGTTGCATTCACGTTAAATAGGGCACCATCTAAATCCGTTGAGACAAGGCCTTGTGAACTATGGTTTGGCAAGAAACCAAAGTTGTCGTTTCTTAAAGTTTGGGGTTGCGATGCTTATCTAAAAAAGCTTCAACCTGATAAGCTCGAACCCAAATCAGAGAAATGTGTGTTCATAGGATACCCAAAGGAGACTGTTGGGTACACCTTCTATCACAGATCCGAAGGCAAGACATTTGTTGCTAAGAACGGATCCTTTCTAGAGAGGGAGTTTCTCTCGAAAGAAGTGAGTGGGAGGAAAGTAGAACTTGATGAGGTAACTGCACCTGCTCCCTTATTGGAAAGTAGTCCATCACAGAAACCGGTTCATGTGACACCTACACCAATTAGTGAGGAAGCCAATGATGATGATCATGAAACTTCAGATCAAGTTACTACCAAACCTCGTAGGTCAACCAGAGTAAGATCTGTACCAGAGTGGTACGGTAATCTTGTTCTGGACGTCATGTTACTTGACCATGACGAACCTATGAACTATGAGGAAGCGATGATGAGCCCAGATTCCGCAAAATGGCTTGAGGCCATGAAATCTGAGATGGGATCCATGTATGAGAACAAAGTGTGGACTTTGGTTGACTTGCCCGATGATCGGCAAGCCATCGAGAATAAACGGATCTTCAAGAACAAGACTGACGCCGACGGTAACGTTACTGTCTACAAAGCTTGACTTGTTGCAAAAGGTTTTCTACAAGTTCAAGGAGTTGACTACGATGAGACCTTCTCACCCATAGCGATGCTTAAGTCTGTCCGAATCATGTTAGCAATTGCTGCATTTTATGATTATGAAATTTGGCAAATGGATGTAAAGACTGCATTCCTGAATGGATTTCTGGAAGAAGTGTTGTATATGATGCGACCTGAAGGTTTTATCGATCCAAACGGTGCTAACAAAGTGTGCAAGCTCCAGCGATTCATTTATGGACTGGTGCAAGCCTCTCGGAGTTGGAATAAACGTTTTGATAGTGTGATAAAAGCATATGATTTTATACAGACTTTTGGAGAAGCCTGTATTTACAAGAAAGTGAGTGGGAGCTCTGTAGCATTTCTAATATTATATGTGGAGGACAAATTGTTGATTGGAAATGATATAGAATTTCTGGATAGCATAAAAGGATACTTGAATAAGAGTTTTTCAATGAAAGACCTCGGTGAAGCTGCTTATATATTGGGCATCAAGATCTATAGAGATAGATCAAGACGCTTAATTGGACTTTCACAAAGCACATACCTTGATAAAGTTTTGAAGAAGTTCAAAATGGGTCAAGCTAAGAAAGGGTTCTTGCTTGTGTTACAAGATGTGAAGTTGAGTAAGACTCAATGCCCGACCACTGCAGAAGATAGAGAGAAAATGAAAAGTGTTCCCTATGCTTCAGCCAAAGGCCTATCATGTATGCAATGCTGTGTACCAGACCTGATGTGTTCTTGCTATTAGTTTAGCAGGGAGGTACCAAAGTAATCCAGGAGTGCATCAGGGACAGCGGTCAAGAACATCCTGAAATACCTGAAAAGGACTAAGGATATGTTTCTCATTTATGGAGGTGACAAAGAGCTCATCGTAAATGGTTACATCGATGCAAGCTTTGAAACTGATCCGAACGATTCTAAATCGCAAATCGGATACGTGTTTATATTGAACGGTGGAGCTGTCAGTTGGAGTAGTTCTAAACAAAGCGTCGAGGCGGGATCTACGTGTGAAGCGGAGTACATAGCTACTTCAGAAGCAACAAATGAAGGAGTCTAGATGAAGAAGTTCATATCCGATCTAGGTGTTATACCTAGTGCATCGGGTCAAATGAAAATCTTTTGTGACAATACTGGTGCAATTGCCTTGGCAAAGGAATCCGGATTTCACAAGAGAACCAAACACATCAAGAGACGCTTAAATTCCATCCGCGATCAAGTCCAGGTGGGAGACATAGAGATTTGCAAGATACATATGGATCTGAATGTTGCAGACCCGTTGACTAAGCCTCTCTCACAAGCAAAACATGATCAACACCAAGGCTCCATAGGTGTTAGAATCATTATTGTATAATCTAGATTATTGACTCTAGTGCAAGTGGAAGACTGGAGGGAATATGCCCTAGAGTCAATAATTAAGTTATTATTTATTTCCTTATTTCATGATAAATGTTTATTATTCATGCTAGAATTGTATTAACCGGAAACATAATACATGTGTGAATACATAGACAAACAGAGTGTCACTAGTATGCCTCTACTTGACTAGCTAATCAAAGATGGTTATGTTTCCTAACCATAGACATGAGTTGTCATTTGATAAACGAGATCACATCATTAGGAGAATGATGTGATTGACTTGACCAACTCTCTTAGCTTAGCACTTGATCGTTTTAGTTTACTGCTATTGCTTTCTTCATGACTTATACATGTTCCTATAAATATGAGATTATGCAACTCCCGATTACCGGAGGAACACTTTGTGTGCTACCAAACGTCACAACGTAACTGGGTGATTATAAAGGTGCTCTATAGGTGTCTCCAATGGTACTTGTTGAGTTGGCATAGATCGAGATTAGGATTTGTCACTCCAATTGTCGGAGAGGTATCTCCGGGCCCTCTCGGTAATGCACATCACTATAAGCCTTGCAAGCAATGCAAGTAAAGAGTTAGTTGCGGGATAGTGCATTACGGAATGAGTAAAGAGACTTACCGGTAACGAGATTGAACTAGGTATTGAGATACCGACGATCGAATCTCGGGTAAGTAACATACCAATGACAAAGGGAACAACGTATGTTGTTATGCAGTTTGATCGATAAAGATCTTCATAGAATATGTAGGAGCCAATACGAACATCTAGGTTCCGCTATTGGTTATTGACCGGAGACGTGTCTCGGTCATGTCTACATAGTTCTCGAACCCGTAGGGTCCACACGCTTAACGTTCGGTGACGATCGGTATTATGAGTTGATGTGATTTGATGTACCGAAGGTAGTTTGGAGTCCCGGATGAGATCAGGGACATGACGAGGAGTCTCGAAATGGTCGAGATGTAAAGATCGATATATTGGACGACTATATTCGGACACCGGAAAGGTTTCGAGTGATTCGGGTATTTTTTAGAGTACTGGGGAGTTACGGGAATACAGGGAAGAAGTATTGGCCCTCATGGGCCAAGTGGTGGAAGAGAGGAGGCAGGGCGCACGACCCCTAGCCCAAACCGAATTGGACTAGGGGGCCGACCCCCCTTTCCTCCTTTCCTCCCTCTCCTTCCTTCTCCCCTTCCCCCTTCCTTTCCTCCTCCTAGTAGGAGTAGGAAAGGGGAGTCCTACGCCTACTAGGAGGAGGACTCCTCCTCCTGGAGCACCCTAGGAGGGCCGGCCGACCTTCCCCCTTGCTCCTTTATATATGGGGGCAGGGGTCACCCTAGAACACACAAGTTGATCATTGATCCCTTAGCCGTGTGCGGTGCCCCCTGCACCATAATCCACCTCGATCATATCGTAGCGGTGCTTAGGCGAAGCCCTGCGTCAGTAGCAACATCATCACCATCATCACGCCGTCATGCTGATGGAACTCTTCCGTGAAGCTCTGCTGGACCGGAGTTCGTAGCACGTCATCGAGCTGAACATGTGCTGAACTCGGAGGTGTCGTATGATAACCCACAAGTATAGGGGATCAATTGTAGCCTCTTTCGATAAGTAAGAGTGTCGAACCTAACGAGGAGCTAAAGGTAGAACAAATATTCCCTCAAGTTCTATCGACCACTAATACAACTCTACGCACGCTTAACGTTTGCTTTACCTAGAACAAGTATGAAACTAGAAGTACTTTGTAGGTGTTTTTGGATAGGTTTGCAAGAATATAAAGTGCACGTAAATAAAAAGTAGGGGCTGTTTAGGTAAAGAAGCAATAAAGTTAGTATAGCGAGTGTGGAAAAGTGGTGGTAGGAGTTACGAAATTGTCCCTAAGCAATTGACTACTTTACTAGACCGATAGCAAGTTTTATGTGGGAGAGGCCACTGCTAGCATGTCATCCCCGACTTGGAATTCTATGCACTTATGATTGGAATTATTAGCAAGCATATGAAACTACTAACGTTCATTAAGGTAAAACCCAACCATAGCATTAAGATATATTGGTCCCCCTTCAATCCCGCATGCATCAATTTCTATGCTAGGTTGAAGCTTCTGTCACTCTTGCCCTCCAATACATAGTCCTATCAACATACGACTAACCCTATGGTGTGATCCACGTGCGCGCTCATATGATGGGAACCAAAGGACAGCAACATAACCACAAGCAAATTAAATCAATCATAGTAATTCACCAATCACCGATAGGACAATGAAAATCTACTCAGACATCATAGGATATCAACACATCATTGGATAATAATATGAAGCATAAAGCACCATGTTCAAGTAGAGGGTACAGCGGGTTGCGGGAGAGTGGACCACTGTAGATAGATGGGGGAAGGTGATGGAGATGTTGGTGAAGATGCCGGAGGTGTTGGTGTAGATTGCGGTGATGATGATGGCCCCCGGCGGCGTTCCGGCGCCACCGGAAGCGAGGGGGAGAGAGCCCCCTCCTTCTTCTTCTTCCATGACCTTCTCCCTAGATGGGAGAAGGGTTTCCCCTCTGGTCCATCATCTCCATGGCGTGGGAGGGGTGAGAGCCCCTCCGAGATTGGATCTGTCTCTCTGTCTCTCTCTGTTTCTGCGTTCTCAAATTCTGCCCTTTTACCGTTTCTTATATTCCCGGAGATCCGTAACTCCGATTGGGTTGAAATTTTAACACGATCTCTATCCGGATATTAGCTTTCTTGCGGCGAAAGAAGGGCACCAACCGCCTTACGGGGTGGCCACGAGGGTCAGGGGCGCGCCCCCTTCCTCGTGGGCCCCTCGAGCATCGTCTCGCGTTGATTTCACTTCCCAAAATTCACATATATTCCAAAAAAATCTCTATCAGTTTTTATCCCGTTTGTACACCGTTTGATATGGATTTTCTGCGAAACAAAAAACATGCAACAAACAGGAACTGGCACTGGGCACTGGATCAATATGTTAGTCACAAAAATAGTATAAAAATTTGCCAAAAGTATATGATAGTTGTATAATATTGGCATGGAACAATAAAAAATTATAGATACGACGGAGACGTATCAACATCCCCCAGCTTAATTCCTGCTCGTCCTTGCGTAGGTAAATGATAAAAAAAGATAATTTTTGAGGTGGAATGCTACCTAGCATAATCTTGATCATGTAATCTAATCACGGCATGGGTATTAAGACACGAGTGATTCAAAGCAATAGTCTATCATTTGACATTAAGACGATAATACTTCAAGCATACTAATAAAGCAATCATGTCTTTTCAAAATACTATGGCCAAAGAAAGTTATCCCTACAAAATCATATGGTCTGGCTATACTCCATCTTCGCCACACAAAATATTCAAATCATGCACAACCCCGATGACAAGCCAAGCAATTGTTTCATTCTTTTGATGTTCTCAAACCTTTTCAACTTTCACGCAATACATGAGCGTGAGCCATGGATATAGCACTGTAGGTGGAATAGAATATGATGATGGAGACTATGTGGAGAAGACAAAAAGGGACAAAGTCTCACATCGACGCGGCTAATCAACGAGCTATGGATATGCCCATCAATTGATGTCAATGCGAGGAGTAGGGATTGCCATGCAACGGATGCACTAGAGCTATAAGTGTATGAAAGCTCAAACTGAAACTAAGTGGGTGTGCATCCAACTTGCTTGCTCATGAAGACCTCGGGCATTTGAGGAAGCCCATCATCGGAATATACAAGCCAAGTTCTATAATGAAATTTCCCACTAGTATATGAAAGTGATAACTCAAGAGACTCTCTATATGAAGAACATGGTGCTACTCTAAAGCACAAGTGTGGTAAAAGGATAGTAACATTGTCCCTTCTCTCTTTTCTCTCATTTTTTTCTTTTTTTTCTTTTTTTGGTGGGCTTCTTTGGACTCTTTTATTTTTTTGTGGGCTTATTTGGCCTCTTTTATTTATTTTTTGTAAAGTCCGGAGACTCATCCCAACTTGTGAGGGAATCATAGCTTCCATCATCCTTTCCTTAAATGGGACAATGCACTAATAATGATGATCACCACACTTTTATTTACTTACAACTCAATATTACAACTCGATACTAGAACAAAATATGACTCTATATGAATGCCTTTGGCGGTGTACCGGGATGTGCAATGATCTAGCATAGCAATGACATCAAAAAACGGACAAGCCATGAAAATATCATGCTAGCTATCTTACGATCATGCAAAACAATATGAAAATAGATGCTCAAGTCATATATATATGATGATGATGGAAGTTGCATGTCAATATATCTCGGAATGGCTATGGAAATGCCATGATAGGTAGGTATGGTGGCTATTTTGAGGAAGATATAAGGAGGCTTATGTGTGATAGAGCATATCATATCACGGGTGTCAGTGTCAAAACCGGCGGATCTCGGGTAGGGGGTCCCGAACTGTGCATCTAGGCCGGATGGTAACAGGAGGCAAGGGACACGAAGTTTTACCCAGGTTTGGGCCCTCTTGATGGAGGTAAAACCCTATGTCCTGCTTGATTAATATTGATGATATGGGTAGTACAAGAGTAGATCTACCACGAGATCGGAGAGGCTAAACCCTAGAAGCTAGCCTATGGTATGATTGTTGTGTATGAATGTGTTCTGCAGACTAAAACCCTCCGGTTTATATAGACACCAGATAGGGTTAGGTTCACACAAAGTCGGTTACAATGGTAGGAGATCTACATATCCGTATCGCCATGCTTCCCTTCCACGCCAAGGAAAGTCCCCTCCTGACACGGGACAAAGTCTTCAATCTTGTATCTTCATAGTCCAGGAGTCCGGCCGAAGGTATAGTCCAGCCATCTGGACACCCCCTAATCTAGGACTCCCTCAGTAGCCCCCGAACCAGGCTTCAATGACGATGAGTCCGACGCGCAGATTGTCTTCGGCATTGCAAGGCGGGTTCTCCTCCAAATTCCGTGTACCTGTTGAATAAAGTCCGGTTTCTTGTAAATGTTGCTCTCCTTGGCTTCTACGCCCAATAATGGTCGTCTCCCATGTGTCAAACGAATACGAAAAGTCTGAGTGTTTTTACATCCACACCCCTAGCCGCGTAAATGAGCCGCCTATTTAAGGGGACGAGGATTTAGATCCAAACCACACCTTCTCCCTTCCGCGAGTATTCATCAGAGCGTATCCGACAGAAGTCCATTCTATCATGGCCGGCCGCCGCAGCTCTTCCTCTCGCCCTTCCAGCCCTCAGCCTGGAGATTGGAAGAGGTGTTCCCTCCCGCACAGCGAGCTAGTGGAGCTCCAGACCAAGGGATTTCTCCCCCGGCCTATATGGTCCCAGTTCGAGCCGGACTCGCCACCTATAATGGCAGAGAGCGTCCCCAATCCCTCCAAAGGAGAGCGAGTATGCCTTGCCCCTTACTTAATAAGAGGGCTCGGTTTTCCAATTCATCCGTTTCTCCGGGGACTTCTGGAGTTCTATGGCCTCCAGCTGCACAACCTCACGCCTGCTTCCGTATTGCATATCGCGGGCTTCGTAGCCCTCTGCGAGCTATTTTTGGGTGTTGAGGCTCATTTCGGGCTGTGGAAAGAGCTATTCTGCCTTGTGCCCTGTTCTAAGAAGGGGTCAGTGTATCAAGTGGGCGGAGCCGAAGTGTGGCACATCGCCGGGACCGGATATCTATCGGGAACCCCAAAGAAGGCGTCCGAGGATTGGCCTTCGGAATGGTTTTACATAGAGGATGTCCCGCTGCAGGATCCTGTCCGGATCGGCCTCCCTGAGTTCGATAGTGCTCCACTAGAGAAGCGCCTAATTTGGCATCCACGGAGCCCTCAGAGGGAAAGTGACAAGGACGTTATTTACCTGATGGGCCGGATAAGATTGTTAGCTCATTCTAGACTGACCATGATCGGGGTCATGGCCGCATGCATCATGAGAGGGGTGCAGCCGCTACAGTATAGAGGCCACCCCATGTGGGACTTCAACGGGGCGGACGACGCCACCCGCTACGGCCGTAAGGGGCCGGATTCGGCTGCGGTTCTAACAAAGACCCTATCCGCTTTGTACAAGGGAGAAGAGGAGGATTTTCTCCACGTCGACCCAAAGGGTGGATTTTCTATGTACAATCCTCCAAGCTGGGTAAGTGGTCGCATCTTGCCCATCCGTTTTATATCCCCATTGTTAAATATTCAGTCTAGCGACTTCAACGCAGGAACTGCGCCAGGCTGTTAAAGAAATAAACAGCCCTCCTCCACAACCTGAGGACCCAGGACGGTCCCTCGACCCGGCCTCTCAAGAGGATCCGGACGTATCTGTGGAGCTGATTGATGGAGTGTTCCATCAATTGAGCAAGGACAATGCCTTGGTGGCCATTACGGCTGATTACCCAGGGCTAATCCCAGCCTCCCAGGTAACTAAGATCGAAGTCCCAGTACCCCAAATAGGGGTCCGCCCTCTTTTGTTTTTAGTTTCCTGATTACAACCGAGCTTTGCAGGGGAGGTTTCTGAGACGGGAGGCCGAACCTGCGGCGACAAGCCAACGAGGGGCCGCAGGGCCCCGTGGGTAGAAAAGAGGTGCAGTCCAGACCGAGGCGTCAGCACAAAGGTATGACGTGCCTCCTTATTCCAGGTGTTATATCTTTAAAGCATATTAACGCTCATGCTCTCTTCAGGACAAACAGACCTCGCCGGACTATATTCGGAGAGGCTGCCAATCGCGCCTCCACCAGCCAGGCTCCAACGCTTGGTCCGGAGGCGGAGGCGAACACAAGGCGTGCACCGGACACTCCTCCGACGGAGGATGTGGACAGGTTGTCTGCTACCAACTCTGAGGTGGAGAGTGCCATGAACCACAGGCGCCGCCGGACAATTTTTCGCGACGCTTGTTTCTCCCAAGAGGCATTAGATGCCTTCAAGTCGGGAGATGCGTACCTCCATGTCGCTCAAAATGGTCTAGCCAGAGCCACGGAGCAATATGTAAAAGACATACGGGTAAGAAAATTTTGGTAATTATATATATATACCAGTAGCCCCCGAGACTTGAAACAGTTAGAATAACTGATTTAAGGATCACTTGTTATGCAGGTTCTTACAGAAAAGAATTCCCTACTGTCCCAGGAGCTGGAAGAGTGCAAATCCCAACTTGAGGCCGCACTAGCCGCGGCAGGGGAGCCCAAGGAGACCCCCCCTGGTAATATACACTTCGAAAGATAGGCATTTTGCGAAGCACGGCAGGGGTTCATATCTGACAAATGGAATTGCAGATGGCGCCAGATTGAATCCGGAAAGGCAACACCTCCTACGCCAGCTGAAGGCTGGTGAGAAGGTGCTGACAAAGGTGAGGCGGGAGAAGAACGATCTCCAAGATGCCAACACCAAGCTGTGCGTTGAACTGAAGGATGTTCGTGCCCAGCTGTTGGACTCCGTTAAGGAGAATCAACGGCTTCGGCGCGACATATTTAGTAAGTGCTTGAACGAACCTTTGAAAGAAGTTCGGCGGGGAAGTCGACTAACAGAGTAATGTTTGTAGGTGTGCTAACAGGTCGTCCCGCAGAGGAGATGCCCGGTTCTACGGGTGACCTTCTTCCCGAGCTCTCGCAACTGCTTGAGCGAGTTCGGCAGGCGATGCAAGGCATCGCCCAGGCCTTGTGGCCATCCATCTCCATGCCCGAAGGTCTTGGAGAGCTTGCGGAGAAGCTAAAGGGAGCACGACGGCGCTTCCAATTGTGGAAGATATTGGCCTGCCGTCAAGGCGCTAGGGAGGCCTGGGCCATGGTAAAGACGCGGTACACAAAGGCTGACCCTAACCACATGGCCGAGGTCAGTCCTGTGGGGCCCAATGGGGAGGAGATCCCTGTAAGCTTAGTATACGACCAAGTAGAATTGGCCGCAAAGTATTCCCAGCAGGACTGTAAATTAGACAGCCTGTTAGATGGTATTGAAGAGGAATACAATCAGTCAGAATGACTATGTAATTTTAAGTGACATTTATAATGCCTTCTAGCCGGATTGTAGATCGTTTGTCATGGCCGACCTTTTTGCTTCAGCCTCGGGACCTGACGGTCCGGAGTGTGTTCGAATTCCCATGCGGTTATATAAGATCCGGGGAATGCATGGAGACCAGGCGTAGGGGTCATTAGTGCTTGAACAGACAAGTGCCCGACTAGTTATGTTATATTACATGGTTAGTAAGAAACATCTTCCAGGGAGAATAGTTTCGTTAGGGGTTCCTTTCCCTGGGAGGCATGCCCTAAAGTGCATGCCCATTCTGCGAAAAAGACGCGGAAAAAGCATCTGGGGGCGTATGGATAGATAAGTTAAAAGGTCATCTTTTAGGTCACCGACCGAATATTCCCTTAAGAACGCTAGCTTTCGACTTCACCCAGTCTGAGGTACACATCCGACTGATCTGGCAGTAGCAATCACAGAGGTGGTCCCTTTACCGCCTAGCCGAGTAATCGGGAACGTAGGGGTAAGCACAGGAGCCAGGCAACCCAACTTGGCCAAAACTTAAGTCATATCGATGCATATAATGGTGAAATAAAAGGTACATGCGGAATTGTAACACATGTGTTGGGCATGAAGCCCGTATAAATAAGCTTCTGTTAGAAGAAGCCCCCAGGTTTAATGAGTGCGAATAGCACGTCATTGGATGAGCCTTTAGAGGCTATAAGAGAAAGGAAGGGGAGAAGGAGAGAAATGTAAGACATACAGTATATATAAAAAATGGACAGAGGAAGGAGAGGAACACAGAGTCCGGTGCTAGGCATAGAATCTTCGGAGACGGGCTGCGTTCCATGGGTTCGGCTCGAGTCGGTTATCCGATGCATCTCGCAGGCGGTACGCTCCGCCAGTCAGGACTTGGTCAATTATGAAGGGACCTTCCCACTCGGGCTTGAGTTTGTCCTTTTTCTTGTCCGGCAGGCGTAGAACTAATTCGCCAACGTTGTAATTTTTGGCCCGTACTTCTCTGCTTTGGTATCTTTGAGCCTGCTGTTGATAGAATGCGGAACGGGCTTTTGCCATGTCACGCTCCTCCTCCAATGCGTCCAAACTGTCCTGCCGATCGAGCTCGGCTTCTCTTTCTTCGTACATGCGCACTCGAGGTGAGTCATGAATTATGTCGCAAGGAAAAACTGCCTCTGCGCCGTACACCATGAAGAATGGTGTGTATCCGGTGGTGCGATTCAGCGTGGTCCGCAGCCCCCAGAGTACGGAGTCGAGCTCCTCTACCCAGTGCGTGTTAGATTCCTTGAGGGACCGCACTAATCTGGGTTTGATGCCGCTCATGATAAGACCATTTGCACGTTTGACCTGACCGTTAGTTTGTGGGAGATAGACGGAAGCATAATCGAGCTTGATGCCCATGTTTTTGCACCAGAGTTTTACCTCATCGGCTGTAAAGTTCGTGCCGTTATCAGTGATGATGCTGTGGGGGACGCTGTAACGGTGTACAACCCCGGATATAAAGTCTATCACCGGTTCGGATTGGGCCGTCTTAACAGGCTTCGCTTCTATCCATTTGGTGAACTTATCCACCATGACCAATAAGTATTTTTGCTTGTGGGTTCCGCCTTTAAGGGGTCCAACCATGTCAAGCCCCCAGACCGCGAAGGGCCAAGTGATGGGGATAGTTCGGAGGGCGGTGGGTGGCATATGGCTTTGGTTCGCAAAGAGCTGGCAACCGATGCATCGTTGGACTAAGTCCTGTGCGTCTGCCCGGGCCGTCGGCCAACAAAAGCCTATACGGAAGGCCTTGCTTACAAGGGACCGAGCTGCAGCATGATGACCGCCGTGTCCGGCATGAATTTCAGCCAGGAGGTTCCGCCCTTCTTCGGAGATGCACCTTTGAAGGATTCCGGTAGTGCTTTTCTTATAAAGCTCTCCCTCATGGACTTTGTAGGCTTTGGATCGTCGCACTATGCGGCGTGCCTCATTTTGGTCCTCGGGGAGTTCCTGCCTAGTAAGGTAGGCGAGGAATGGTTCTGTCCACGGGGCGATGACGGCCATTATTACGTGGGCTGAAGGTGTTATTTCATTGGCAGAGCCTCAGATTGTGTCAGAATGTTTGGTGTCGGGCAGTGCGGTTGGGTCCGGGCTGTTATTGTTCGGCTCCCCTTCCCATACTACGGATGGCTTGAACAGCCTTTCCAAGAAGATGTTGGGAGGGACTACATCGCTTTTTGCGCCGATGCGTGCCAGGACATCTGCCGCCTGATTATTTTCCCGGGCTATATGGTGAAATTCAAGCCCTTCGAACCGAGTTGACATTTTTAGGACGGTGTTGCGGTAGGCTGCCATTTTTGGATCCTTGGCATCGAAGTCTCCATTTATTTGGGATATTGCGAGTTTCGAGTCCCCGCACACCTCTAGGCGTTGAATGCCCATGGATACTGCCATCCAGAGACCATGTAAAAGGGCCTCATATTCGGCTGCATTATTGGAGTCTGTGTACATAATCTAGAGTATGTATTGAACTGTGTCTCCTGTAGGGGACGTCAAAACGATGCCAGCCCCTAGTCCGGCCAACATCTTGGAGCCGTCGAAATGCATGATCCAATTTGAATATGTGTCGTACTCTTTAGGGAATTCGGTCTCCGTCCATTCTGCGACAAAGTCAGCCAAAACTTGCGACTTGATCGCTCGCCGTGGCTTATAAGTTATGTCGAACGAGAGGAGCTCAATGGCCTATTTTGCAATCCGGCCTGTTGCGTCACGGTTGTTTATAATATCGTTAAGTGGTACTTCCGAGGCTACTGTTATTGAACACTCTTGAAAGTAGTGTCGTAGCTTCCGGGATGCCATGAATACCACATACGCAATCTTTTGATAATGTGGGTACCGTGATTTTCATGGAGTGAGGACAGTGGACACATAATAGACCGGCTTTTGAAGGGGGAATTTGTGTCCGTCCATTTCTTGTTCGACGACGAGCACTGCGCTTACAACCTGATGTGTTGCTGCAATGTACAATAGCATTGGTTCGCCAATGTTTGGCGCGGCCAGGACTGGGTTTGTTGCCAATATGGCTTTTATTTCGTCGAGTCCGGCCGTGGCTGCATCCGTCCATTCAAAGTGTCCGGTGCACCGAAGGAGGCGGTAAAGGGGTAGGGCCTTTTCTCCCAAGCGGGAGATAAAGCGGCTTAGAGCCGCTACACATCCGGTTAATTTTTGTATTTGTTTGAGGTCCTTTGGGATATCCAATTGTGACAGAGCTCGGATCTTGGCTGGATTTGCTTCAATTCCTCTACCGGATACAATGAAGCCCAAGAGCTTTCTGGCGGGAACGCCGAAAACGCATTTTTTCGGGTTGAGCTTGATGTCGTATGTTCGGAGGTTATCAAATGTGAGCCTCAAGTTGTCTACTAGAGATTCGACATGTCTTGTTTTGACGACCACATCATCTACATATTCCTCCACTGTTTTTCCGATCTGGTTTGCCAGAGATGTCTGAATCATGCGTTGATATGTTGCACCGGCGTTTTTGAGCCCGAAGGGCATTGTGTTGAAGCAGAATGGGCCGTATGGTGTGATAAATGCCGTTGCGGCTTGGCCTGATTCTGCCATCTTGATTTGATGGTAGCCGGAATATGCGTCGAGGAAATACAACGAAATCGTGTCCTGCGGTAGCATCGATAATTTGATCGATGCGGGGGAGGGGGAAGGGATCCTTTGGGCAAGCCTTGTTAAGGTCTTTAAAATCAATGCACTGGCGCCAGGATTTGTCCTTCTTTGGTACCATCACCAGGTTTGCTAGCCAGTCCGGATGTTTTATATCTCTAATGAATTCGGCCTCCAATAGCTTTGCTAGCTCTTCTCCCATGGCCTATCTCTTAGGTTCGGAAAAATGCCGAAGAGCTGTTTGACAGGTTTGAATCCTTTTAGGGTATTTAAGCTATGCTCGGCCAGCGTGCGTGGGATTCCTGGCATGTCCGAAGGGTGCCAGGCGAAAATGTCCCAGTTCTCTCGTAGGAACTCTCGCAGTGCAGCGTCTATATCAGGGTTTAACTGTGCCCCGATGGAAGCTGTTTTATTGGGGTCCGTTGGATGGACCTGGAATTTGACTATTTCATCTGCCGGTTTAAAGGAGGTGGACTTGGATCTTTTGTCGAGTACCACATCGTCCCTATTCACCGTGGAGCGCAGCGCAGTCAGTTCCTCGGCCGCTAGGGCTTCGGATAGTGCCTCGAGGGCCAGTGCGGCTGTCTTGTTTTCGGCGCGGAGTGCTATGTCTGGATCACTAGCGAGAGTGATGATCCCGTTAGGCCCGGGCAACTTGAGCTTCATGTACCCGTAATGGGGTATTGCTTGGAAGATTGTAAATGCTTCCCTCCCTAGCAGAGCGTGATAACCGCTGCTGAACGGAGCCACATGGAACGTGACCTCTTCGAACCTGTAATTATCCGACGTGCCGAACACCACATCTAGTGTGATTTTTCCTGTACAGCACGCTTCCCGACTGGGGATTATTCTTCTAAAGGTTGTGCTGCTTCGCTCAATGCGGTTCCAGTCTATTTCCATTTTTGAAGGGTTTCCTCATAAATGAGGTTCAATCCCTCCAAAGGTCCATGAGAGCAAGCGGAGAGCACCCCCAATCCCTCCAAAGGAGAGCGGGTGTGCCTCGTCCCTTATCTAATAAGAGGACTTGGATTTCCAATTCATCCATTCCTCCGTGGGCTTCTGGAGTTCTATGGCCTCCAGCTGCACAATCTCACGCCCGGCTCTATATTGCATATCGCGGGCTTCGTCGCCCTTTGCGAGCTATTCTTGGGTGTTGAGGCTCAATTCGCGCTGTGGAATAGGTTATTCTGCCTGGTGCCCCGCTCTCAAGAGGGGTCTATATATGAAGTGGGCGGAGCCGAAGTGTGGCGTATCGCCGGGACCGGATATCTACCCGGAACCCCAAAGAAGGCGTCCGAGGACTGGCCTTCGGAATGGTTTTATATAGATGATGTCCCGCTGCCGGATCCTATCCGGGTCGGTCTCCCCGAATTCAACAGTGCTCCCTTAAAGAAACGCGTGAGCTGGCGTCCGCAGAGCTCTCAGAGAGAAGGCGACAGGGACGTCCTTCACCTGATGGGTCTGATAAGACTATTGGCTCATTCCGGACTAACCATGATTGGAGTCATGGCCGCATGCATTATGCGGGGGGTGCAGCCGCTTCAATATAGAGGCCACCCCATGGGGGATTTTAACGGGGAGGATGACGCCACCCGTTACGGTCGTAAGGGGCCAGCCTCAGCTGCCGCTCTAGTAAAGATCTTATCCTCTTTGTACAAGGGAGAAGAGGAGGAATTCCTCCGCGTCAACCCACAGGGCGGATTTACTATGTACAACCCTCCGAGTTGGGTAAGTGCACAATTGTACTTGCCCATCCGTTTCATATTCCCATGATTAAATATGTAGTCTAACGATTTCAACGCAGGAACTGCGTCAGGAAGTAAAGGATATAAACAGCCGTCCCCCACAGCCCGAGGATCCACAACGGTCCCTTGATCCGGACTCCGAAGAGGATCCGGACATATCGGTGGAGCTGATCGACGGGGTGTTTCATCAGCTAAGCAAGGACAATACCTTGGTGGCCATTACGGCTGATTACCCAGGGTTAATCCCGGCCTCCCAGGTAACAGAGAGCGGAGTCTCGTCCCCTTGAGAAGGAATCCATTCTCATGCATTTCAGTTTTCCTGACAACGATCGTGTTTTGCAGGGGAGGTTTCCGAGGCGGGAGGCCGAACCTGCGGCGGCTAGCCAATGAGGGGCCGCAGGGCCCCGCGGGGTAAAAAGGAATGTAGTCCGGGCTGAGACGCCAGCGCAAAGGTATAGAGCGCCCTCTTTTTCCCTGGTGTTATTCCTTCAGGGCATATTAACTTTCGTGCTATCTTCAGGACGAAGAGACCTCACCGGATTACATCTGGAGAGGTTGCCAATCGCGCCTCCACCAGCCAGGCTCCAACGCCTGGCCCGGAAGCGGAAGCGAGCACTAGGCGCGCACCGGACGCTCCTCCAATAGAGGATGCGGACAGGTTGTCTGCCACCAATTCCGAGGTGGAGAGTGCCATGAACCACAGGCGTCGCTGGACAGTTCTTCACGATGCTTGTTTTTCCCAAGAGGCATTAGATGCCTTCAATTCGGGAGATGCGTACCTCCGTGCCGCTCAAAATGGTCTAGCCAGAGCCACGGAGCAATATGTAAAAGACATACGGGTAAGAAAATTTTGGTAAATATATATATATACCAGTAGCCCCCGAGACTTGAAACAGTTAGAGTAACTGATTTAAGGATCACTTGTTATGCAGGTTCTTACAGAGAAGAATACCGTACTGTCCCAGGAGCTGGAAGAGTGCAAAGCCCAACTAGAGGCCGCACTAGCCGTGGCAGGGGAGCCCAAAGAGACCCCCTCTGGTGAGATACACTTCAAAAGATTAGTATCTTGCGAAGTGCGTCGTGGGTGTAAATCTGACAAATCATATTGCAGATGGCGCCGGACTCGATCCGGAGAGGCAACAACTCTTACGCCGGCTAAAGGCCGGTGAGAGTATGCTGACAAGGGTGAGGCGGGAGAAGAATGATCTTCAGGATGCCAACACCAAGCTGGACGTTGAACTTAAAGATGTTCGTGGCCAGCTGTCGGACTCCACTAAGGAGAATCAGCGGCTTCAACGCGGCATATTTAGTAAGTGCTTAAGCGAATCTTTGGAAGAAAAGAGTTCGGCGAGGAAGTCGACTAACAGAGTAATGTCTGTAGGTATGCTAACGGGTCATCCTGCAGAGGAGATGCCCGGTTCTACGGGTGACCTTCTTCCCGAGCTCTCGCAACTGCACGAGCGAGTTTGGCAGGCGATGCAAGGCGTTGCCCAAGCCTTATGGCCTTCCCACTCTATGCCCGAGGGCCTTGGAGAGCTTTCGGAGAAGCTTAAGGGAGATCGGCGGCGCTTCCGGTTGTGGAAGATATCGGCCTGCCGACAAGGTGCTAGGGAGGCCTGGGCCATGGTGAAGATGCGGTACACGAAGTCTGACCCAAACCACATGGCCGAGGTCGGACCTATGGGGCCTGACGGGAAGGAGATCCCTGTAAGCTTAGTGTACGGCCAAGTAGAATTGGCCGCAAAGTATTCCTAGCAGTATTGTAAGTTAGACAACCTGTTAGATGGTATTGAAGAGGAATACAATCAGTCAGAGTGACTATGTAATTTTTAATTGACATGTGTAATGCCTTCTAGGCATATTGTAGATCGTTTGTCGTTGCTGACCTTTTCGCTTCAACCTCAGGACCTGACGGTCCGGAGTGTGTCCGAATACCCTACCGGTTATGTAAGAACTGGGGTATGCATGGAGACCAGGCGTAGGGGTCATTAGTGCTTTATCAGACAAGTGCCCAACTAGTTATGTTATATTACATGGTTAGTAAGAAACATCTTCCAGAGAGAATAGTTCCGTTAGGGGTTCCTTTCTCTGGGAGGCATGCCCTAAAGTGCATGTCCGAACTGCAAACGCAGGAAAATCATCTGGGGGCATATATATAAATGAGTAAAAAAGGTCATCTTTTAGTTCACCAACCAAATATTCCCTTAAGAACGCTAGCTTTCGGCTTCACCCAGTCTGAGGTACACATCCGGCTGATCCAGCAGTAACAATCGCAGAGGTGCTCCCTTTACCACCTAGCCGAACAATCGGGAACGTAGGGGTAAGCACAGGAGCCAGGCAACCCAGCTTGGCCAAAACTTAAGTCATATCGATGCATATAATGGTGGAGAAAAGGCACATGCAGAAGTTTGACACATGTGGTGGGCGTGAAGCCCGTGTAAATAAGCTTCTGTTAAAGAAGCCCCCAGGTTTAATGAGTGCGAGTAGCACGTCACTTGAGGAGCCTTTAAGGGCTATAAAAGAAAAGAGGGGAAGGAGAGAAATGTAAGACAGAAAATGTAAAAAATGGACAGAGGAAGGAGACAAACACAGAGTCCGGCGCTAGGCATAGAATCTTCGGAGACGGGCTGCGTTCCATGGGTTCGGCTCGAGTCGGTTATCCGACGCATCTCGCAGGCGGTATGCTCCACCAGGCAGGACTTGGTCGATTATGAAGGGACCTTCCCACTTGGGCTTCAGCTTGTCCTTTTTCTTGTCCGGCAGGCGTAGAACTAATTCGCCAACGTTGTAGTTTTTGGCCCGCACTTCTCTGCTTTGATATCTTCGAGCCTGCTGTTGATTGAATGCGGAACGGGCTTTTGCCACGTCGCGCTCCTCCTCTAAGGCGTCCAAACTATCCTGCCGATCGAGCTCGGCTTCCCTTTCTTCGTACATGCGCACTCGAGGTGAGTCATGAATTATGTCGCAGGGCAAGACTGCCTCTGCGCCGTACACCATAAAAATGGTGTGTATCCGATGGTGCGATTCGGCGTGGTCCGCAGCCCCCAGAGTACGGAGTCGAGCTCCTCTACCCAGTGCGTGTTAGATTCCTTGAGGGACCGCACTAATCTGGGTTTGATTCCGCTCATGATGAGACCATTTGCACGTTTGACCTGACCGTTAGTTTGTGGGTGATAGACGGAAGCATAATCGAGCTTGATGCCCATGTTTTTGCAGCAGAGTTTTACCTCATCGGCCGTAAAGTTCGTGCCGTTATCGGTGATGATGCTGTGGGGGATGCCATAACAGTGTACGACCCCGGATATAAAGTCTATCACAGGTCCGGATTCGGCCGTCTTAACATGCTTGGCTTCTATACATTTGGTGAACTTATCCACCATGACCAGTAAGTATTTTTTTCTTGTGGGTTCTGCCTTTAAGGGGTCCCACCATGTCAAGCCCCCAGACTGCGAAAGGCCAAGTGATGGGGATAGTTTGGAGGGCGGTGGGTGGCATATGGCTTTGGTTTGCAAAAAGCTGGCAACCGACGCATCGTTGGACCAAGTCCTGAGCGTCCGCCCGGGCCGTCGGCCAATAAAAGCCTGTACGAAAAGCCTTGCTTACAAGGGACCGGGCTGCGGCGTGATGGCCATCGAGTCCGGCATGAATTTCAGCCAGTAGGTTCCGCCCTTCCTCTTCGGAGATGCACCTTTGAAGGACTCCGGTAGTGCTTTTCTTATAAAGTTCTCCCTCATGGACTTTATAGGCTTTAGATCACGGCACTATACAGCGTGCCTCGTTTTGGTCCTCTGGGAGTTCCTGCCTAGTAAGGTAAGCTAGGAATTGTTCTGTCCACGGGGCGATAACGGCCATTAGTACGTGGGCTGAGGTTGTGATTTCATTGGCAGAGCCTCCGATTATGTCAGATTGTTCGGCGTCGGACAGTGTGGTTGGGTCCGGGCTAATATTGCCATGTTCCCCTTCCCATACTACGGATGGCTTGAACAGCCTTTCCAGGAAGATGTTGGGGGGACCGCATCGCGTTTTGCGCCGATGCGTGCCAGGACGTCTGCCACCTGATTGTTTTCTCGGGCTATATGGTGAAATTCGAGCCCTCAAACCGAGCTGACATTTTGAGGACGGTGTTGCGGTAAGCTGCCATTTTTGGATCCTTGGCATCGAAGTCTCCATTTATTTGGGATATCGTGAGGTTCGAATCCCCGCACACCTCTAGGCGTTGAATGCCCATGGATACTGCCATCCGGAGACCATGTAAAAGGGCCTCATATTCGGCTGCATTGTTGGAGTCCGTGTACATAATCTGGAGTACATATTGAACTGTGTCTCCTGTGGGGGACGTCAAAACGACGCCGGCCCCTAGTCCGGCCAACATTTTGGAACCGTCGATGTGCATGATCCAGTTTGAATATGTGTCGTACTCTTTAGGGAGTTCGGCCTCCGTCCATTCTACGACCAAGTCGGCCAAAACTTGCGGCTTGATAGCTCGCCGTGGCCTATAAGTTATGTCGAATGGGAGGAGCTCAATGGCCCATTTTGCAATCCGGCCGGTTGTGTCACGGTTGTTTATAATATCGTTGAGTGGTACTTCCGATGCTACTGTGATTGAACACTCTTGAAAGTAGTGTCGTAGCTTCCGGGATGCCATGAATACCGCATATGCAATGTTTTGATAATGTGTGTACCATGATTTGCATGGGGTGAGGATAGTGGACACATAGTAAACCGGCTTTTGAAGGGGGAATTTGCGTCCGTCCGTTTCCCGCTCGATGACGAGTACTGCATTGACAACTTGATGGGTTGCTGCAATGTACAATAGCATTGGTTCGCCGATGTTTGGCGCGGCCAGGACAGGGTTTGTTGCCAATATGGCTTTTATTTCCTCGAGTCCGGCCGTGGCGGCATCCGTCCACTCAAAGTCTTCGGTGCACCAAAGGAGGCGATAGAGGGGTAGTGCCTTTTCTCCCAAATGGGAGATAAAGCGGCTTCGAGCCGCCACGCATCCGGTTAATTTTTGTATTTGTTTGAGGTCCTTTGGGATATCCAATTGTGATAAAGCTCCGATCTTGGCCGGATTTGCTTCGATTCCTCTACCGGATACAATGAAGCCCAAGAGCTTTCCGGCTGGAACACCGAAAATGCATTTTTCCAGATTTAGCTTGATGTCATATGCTCGGAGGTTGTCAAATGTAAGCCTCAAGTCGTCTACTAGAGATTCAACATGTCTTGTTTTTACGACCACATCATCCACGTATTCCTCTACTGTTTTGCCGATCTGGTTTGCCAGACATGTCTGAATCATGCGCTGATATGTTGCGCCGGCGTTTTTGAGCCCGAAAGGCATTGTGTTGAAGCAGAATGGGCCATATGGGGTGATGAATGCCATTGCGGCTTGGTCTGACCCGGCCATCTTGATTTGATGGTAATCGGAGTATGCGTCGAGGAAGCACAACGAATCATGTCCTGCAGTGGTGTCAATAATTTGATCGATGCGGGGGAGGGGGAAGGGATCCTTTGGGCAAGCCTTGTTAAGGTCTTTGAAGTCAACGCACAGGTGCCAGGATTTGTCCTTCTTTGGTACCATCACCAAGTTTGCTAGCCAGTCCGGATGTTTTATGTCTCTGATGAATCCAGCCTCCAATAGTTTGGCTAGCTCCTCTCCCATTGCCTGTCTCTTGGGCTCAGAGAAACGCCGAAGGGCCTGTTTGACAGGTTTAAATCCTTTTAGGATATTTAAGCTGTGTTCGGCCAACCTGCGTGGGATTCCTGGCATGTCTGAAGGGTGCCAGGCAAAAATGTCGCAGTTCTCCCGTAGGAATTCTCGCAGTGCGACGTCTACATTGGGGTTTAATCGTGCCCCGATGGAAGCTGTTTTATTGGGGTCCGTTGGATGGACCTGGAATTTGACTATTTCATCCGCTGGTTTAAAGGAGGTGGACTTGGATCTTTTGTCGAGTATCACATCGTCCCTGTTTACCGTGGAGCGCAGCATAGTCAGTTCCTCAGCCGCTAGGGCTTCGGACAGTGCCTCAAGGGCCAATGCGGCTGTCTTGTTTTCGGCAGAGAGTTCTATGTCCGGATCACTGGCGAGAGTGATGATTCCATTCGGCTCGGGCATCTTGAGCTTCATGTACCCATAATGGGGTATTGCTTGGAAGATTGTAAACGCTTCCCGCCCTAGCAGAGCATGATAACCGCTGCTGAACGGAGCCACATGAAATGTGACTTCTTCGGACCTGTAATTATCCAGCATGCCGAACACCACATCTAGTGTGATTCTTCCTATACAGCGCGCTTCCCGACTGGGGATTATTCCTCTAAAGGTTGTGGTGCTTCGCTCAATGCGGTTCCAGCTTATTTCCATTTTTTGAAGGGTTTCCTCGTAAATGAGGTTCAATCCGCTGGCGCCGTCCATGAGTACCTTGGTAAGACAAAAGCCGTCCACTATTGGACCGAGGACCAATGCGGCTGGTGCTCGGGCTATTCGGAATTTAGGTTCATCACTGGCGTTAAAGGTAATAGCCGTGTCACTCCATGGGTTTATTGTTGCTACTTGGTAGACTTCGGCAAGGCTGCGGAGTGTCCTTTTTCACATATTATTTGATGCGAAAGTCTCGAAGACCGTTAATACCGTACTGGTGTCTCTGGGGTGGCTTTCCGTGGCCTCCGGAATTAGGAGATCTTCATCAATTTTGGCCACCTGGTGGAGTATCCAACATGCTCTAAGGCTGTGAGTTGGTGTGCCGTCCTCTGTACTGTGAATTTTACAGGGTCCATTGAGCCATCTTTCGAGTACGGTTCCATGCCCTGTAGAGGGTTTTTGCTTTTTGGTGTTTGACCCGGGTGTCTGGCGATGATGCACCCTTTTATTTCGGACTGTGTTTGTATTCAGGGCCGGATCGTCCCAAAATTTTATTTCGGTTTTCCAGGCGCTTTCCATTGCACAGTACTTTCGTACGATGGACGCCAAGTCAGTAAAGCGTGTAATATCACGGCGACTTATGGCGTTGAGGATTCCCTTGTCCGTGCAATTATTGCAGAAGATTGAGATTGCGTCTTCCTCGCGGCAGTCCCTTATCCTGTTCCTAACCAGGAGGAATCTGGCCCAGTAATGATGCACTGTTTCTTCGGGCTCTTTCCTGATTTGGGATAGATCGCTTGTGTTCGGGTGGGTGGGTGGAATTAAATCCGAGGCCTCACCCAATCTGAGGCTCAGAGGCCGAGGATTTTCCGAACTCGAAAATTTGGATTCCTGGATGCTGTCCAATGAATCCAGCCCGTCGCCTTACTCTAAGTTCAGTTCTGGAGTGATATCCTCCCCTCCGCGGGTATCCGGCTTGGAGGGATCGGGGATCCGGACGTAGCTAGTCCTTAAGATAGATGAAGGGTCACCGCACTGTCCCTCTACCACGACAACGTGATGGGTGACTTGGGGTGAGTTAATCTCTCTCAGATCGGGTTTAGGCCCAATCTCGTCGTAATCCGTAGCGACTCATAGGGCGGCGATACGATCCAAGAGCTAGTTTATGGAGGAGAGCTCCATTGGATCTAACTGCTCGGCAAGTTCCGAGCTGACATGAAGATTGTTTTCGATGGCTCGAGAGGCCATCGTCGGTGTAGAAGCCGAACAGACGGTCATAAGAAAACCACCTAGCCGGAGGGTTTGGCCGACAGCCAAAGCTCCCTTAGCAACGGTGCCATCTTTAAAGACGGGGCGAGGCATCCTTCCTGATGGCGACGACACAGAGGAACTCTCAATGAAAGCACCAATGTCGGTGTCAAAACCGGCGGATCTCGGGTAGGGGGTCCCGAACTGTGCGTCTAGGCCGGATGGTAACAGGAGGCAAGGGACACGAAGTTTTACCTAGGTTCGGGCCCTCTTGATGGAGGTAAAACCCTACGTCTTGCTTGATTAATATTGATGATATGGGTAGTACAAGAGTAGATCTACCACGAGATCGGAGAGGCTAAACCCTAGAAGCTAGCCTATGGTATGATTGTTGTGTATGAATGTGTTGTCCTACGGACTAAAACCCTCCAGTTTATATAGACACCGGATAGGGTTAGGTTTACACAAAGTCGGTTGCAATGGTAGGAGATCTACATATCCGTATCACCAAGCTTGCCTTCCACGCCAAGGAAAGTCCCCTCAGGACACGGGACGAAGTCTTCAATCTTGTATCTTCATAGTCCAGGAGTCCGGCCGAAGGTATAGTCCGGCCATCCAGACACCCCCTAATCCAGGACTCCCTCAACGGGGTTTGGATGCACCGGTGAAGTTTGCACCAATTCTCGAGGCGATAAAGGGCAATGCACGGTACCGAAGAGGCTAGCAATGATGGAAGGGTGAGAGTGCGTATAATCATGGACTCAACATTAGTCATAAAGAACTCACATACTTATTGCAAAAATCTATTAGTCATCGAAACAAAGTACTACACGCATGCTCCTAGGGGGATAGATTGGTAGGAAAAGACCATCGCTCGTCCCCGACCGCTACTCATAAGGAAGACAATCAATAAATAAATCATGCTCCGACTTCATCACATAACGGTTCACCATACGTGCATGCTATGGGAATCAAAAACTTCAACACAAGAATTTATACTATCCACAACTACCCACTAGCATGACTCTAATATCACCATCTTTATATCGCAAAACTATTGCAAGGAATCAAACATATCATATTCAGTGATCTACAAGTTTTATGTAGGATTTTATGACTAACCATGTGAATGACCAATTCCTGTCATCTCTCTAAATAGATATAAGTGAAGCAAGAGAGTTTAATTCTTTCTACAAAATATATGCCCACACTCTAACAAATATAAGTGAAGCAAAAGATCATTCTATAAATGTCGGTTTTCTATGTGAAGAGAAATAGGCAATCCAAACTTCAAATGATACAAGTGAGGCACATGAAGCATTCTATAAATCAACCAAGGACTATCTCATACCAGCATGGTGCATCAAAGAGAAGTGAAAACTAAATGCAAAAGATGCTCCAAGATTTACGCATATCATGTGACGAATAAAAATATAGCTCCAAGTGAAATTACGGATGATCGTTAGAAGAAAGAGGGGATGCCTTCCGGGGCAATCCCAAGCTTGGTTGCTTGGGAGTCCTTGAATATTTCCTTGGGGTGCCTTGGGCATCCCCAAGCTTAGCCTCTTGCCACTCCTTATTCCTTCATCCATCGTGATGTCTCCCAAAACTTGAAAACTTCAATCACACAAAACTCAACAGAAAACTCGGTAAGATCCGTTAGTATAATAAAGCAAATCACTACTCTAATACTATTGCAAACCAATTCATATTTTGTTTTTGCACTGTAGATACTGTAATATAACTTTTCCATGGCTTAATCAAGTGGTAGAAATCGATAGTTTCATCAAAACAAGCAAACAATGCATCAACAACAGAATCTATCTTAAACATGACAGTCTGTAGTAATCTGAACATTCACCATACCTCTGTACTCAAACAATTCTGCCAAAATTAGGAAAAGTAAACAATTTTTATAGAAAGACAGTGCATAAAGTTTTAGAACCTTTGACGTTCCAGTAAAAAATATAAAATCGCGCACTACAGCCAAAGTTTCTGTCCTGCATCGTACAAACCAACAAGCATTGTAAACATCCTAAAGGAAAATCTTGGCACATTATTTTTATGATACAATGGAATTGGACAAGGGGATAATTATTTTTGTTGAAAAGTTTCTGTAATCAAGATTCACAAAGTTTCTGTGAGCATTAACAAAGTTCAAGGAGCTCCCCCACTTCAACAATGCTTGTCTCTCTCACGTTCACTTTCCTTTTTGAAAAAGTTTTGGGTTGCCCTATTTATTTTTTTGTTTTTAAACTTTATAAAAGCACACGACAGAAATAAATGACTCTCTAAAACTTCCGCGTTGTCTCCCTGGCAGCGCTTTCTTTAAAGCCATTAAGCTAGGCATATAGTGCTCAAGTAATGGATCCACCCGGATCCCAAGGTATATCAAAGCCAATTTTAATTAACAATGATTTGTAATTTAGTAGTGAGCAGAAAGTAACATATATCATGTAATGACGAAGTCTAACTCTCTTCCTATGCATCGGCATGTCATAAAAGAACAATTCATGCACACAAAGTAAAGGCCAATGCATAGTATAATCAGTTTCTTGCAATTTTTTTGTATTGGAAACATAAAGAGGCGGAGATGTAGTTCGTATCTCATAATAATTGCAAGTAGGAGCAGCAAGAACATGCATATTATATCTATAAAAATTGTCATGTGTAACGGTAAAAGGCAACCCATCAATATAATCCTTAATAAGTGCAAACTTCACCGATATAGTGTAGTCGGGAGAATTCAAAAAGATAATAGGACTATCACGCGTGGGTGCAATAGGAACAATTTAATGTTTAACATAAGGAACTATAGCAAGTTCATCTCCATAAGCATAATTCATATTGGCATCTTGGCCACACGCATAGCAAGCATCATCAAAAAGGGATATTTCAAGAGAATCAACGGGATCATAACAATCATCATAGCAATCATCCTTCGGTAAGCATGAAGGGAAATTAAACAATGTATGAGTTGAAGAGTTACTCTCATTAGAAGGTGGGCACGGGTGATCAATCCGCTCTTCCTCCTTTTGTTCTTCGCTCTCCTCCTCATCTTTTTCATCCAATGAGCTCACAGTTTCATCAATTTCTTCTTCCATAGACTCCTGCAAAATATTAGTCTCTTCTTGTACAACGGAGGAGTCCTCAATATATGGTTTAACATAGGCATTATAAGCATAATTATCATAACAATATTTAAGTATGGCAAAATTTTCAGATTTCTGAAAAGTAGCATGATACTTTCCAATCAAAGAAGCAATTTCATAAGCACCCTTAAAAGCAACAAATTCTTCAATTTGTTGAACATCATAGTAATTATAAACACCCTTAGCACACGAAGATACGATTCTATTATCACTAAACTTACATTGGTAGGGAAGGTGTTTCTTAGGGTCTTTAGAACAACAAGTAAAATCATAAATTTCACATAAATTTCAAGCATAGCATTGCAAACGATGAATTTGATCCAATAAAAGTTCCCCTTTTGAGATAAGCGGTGTCGCACATAACAAGCATGCTCATCTAAAGATTTTCCCTCAACTAAGCTAGTTGGGGTTTCAGGACGAGCACATAGGGATCGAAGATGATCCATGTAAAAAGCTTCATGAGGGTGATAGATATTGAGTGGTTCTTCAACCATTGGTGTAGCAGGTACAACTAATTTTTTTGGTATTTTGCATTTCCTACCCATAACTAAAGATAGAAAACAACTTTGAACAGCAAATAAAAATTACTTAGTGATAAAGCAAACAATCACACACGCGAATATTCACCCCACGCTATGACTCCCCGGCAATGGGGCCAAAAAAAGGTCTTGATAACCCACAAGTACAGGGGATCAATTGTAGCCTCTTTCGATAAGTAAGAGTGTCGAACCCAACGAGGAGCTAAAGATAGAACAAATATTCCCTCAAGTTCTATCGACCACCGATACAACTCTACGCACATTTAACGTTCGCTTTACCTAGAACAAGTATGAAACAAGAAGTACTTTGTAGGTGTTTTTGGATAGATTTGCAAGAATATAAAGTGCACGCAAATAAAAAGTAGGGGCTGTTTAGGCAAAGATGCAATAAAGTTAGTATAGCGAGTGTGGAAAAGTGGTGGTAGGAGTTGCGAAATTGTCCTTAAGCAATTGACTACTTTACTGGACCGATAGCAAGTTTTATGTGGGAGAGGCCACTGCTAGCATGTCATCCCCGACTTGGAATTATATGCACTTATGATTGGAACTATTAGCAAGCATCCGCAACTACTAACGTTCATTAAGGTAAAACCCAACCATAGAATTAAGATATATTGGTCCCCCTTCAATCCCGTATGCATCAATTTCTATGCTAGGTTGAAACTTCTGTCGCTCTTGCCCTCCAATACATAGTCCTATCAACAGACATCTAACCCTATGGTGTGATCCACGAGCACGCTCATATGATGGGCACCAAAGGAAAGCAACATAACCACAAGCAAATTAAATCAACCATAGTAATTCACCAATCACCGATAGGACAACAAAAATCTACTCTAGGATGGCAACACATCATTGGATAATAATATGAAGCATAAAGCACCATGTTCAAGTCGAGGGTACATCGGGTTGCGGGAGAGTGGACCACTGTGGATAGATGGGGGAAGGTGATGGAGATGTTGGTGAATATGGCGGAGGTGTTGGTGTAGATTGCAATGATTATGATGGCCCCCGGCGGCGTTCCGGCGCCATCGGAAGCGAGGGGGAGAGAGCCCCCTCCTTCTTCTTCTTCCTTTGACCTTCTCCCTAGATGGGAGAATGGTTTCCCCTCTGGTCTATGGTCTCCATGGCGTGGGAGGGGAGAGAGCCCCTCCGAGATTGGATCTGTCTCTCCGTCTCTCTCTGTTTCTGCGTTCTCAGATTCTGCCCTTTCACCGTTTCTTATATCCCCGGAGATCTGTAACTCCGATTGGGCTGAAATTTTAACATGATCTCTACCCGGATATTAGCTTTCTTGCGGCGAAAGAAGGGCACCAACTGCCTTACGGGGTGGCCACGAGGGCCAGGGGCGCGCCCCCTGCCTCATGGGCCCCTCGAGCATCGTCTCGGTTGATTTCACTTCCCAAAATTCACATATATTCCAAAAAAATCTCCATCAGTTTTTAACCCGTTTGGACACCATTTGATATGGAATTTCTGCAAAACAAAAAAAACATGCAACAAACAGGAACTGGCACTGGATCAATATGTTAGTCCCAAAAATAGTATAAAAAGTTGCCAAAAATATATGAAAGTTGTATAATATTGGCATGGAACAATTAAAAATTATAGATAGGACTGAGACGTATCACCGTACGTTCGGTACTTGGATCGGTCAGATCGTGAAGACGTTCGACTACATCAACCGCGTTCTCATAACGCTTCCGCTTACGGTCTACGAGGGTACATGGACGATACTCTTCCCTCTCCTTGCTATGCATCGCCATGATCTTGCGTGTGCCTAGGATTTTTTTGAAATTACTACGTTCTCCATCAGATAGAAGACCAAGGAGGGGTGTGTGTTGTCGTGTGCCAGAGCTAGGCCATGTCTTTGCTGTTAACCTCGCCAGAGGGAGAGAGAGTATGAGGGATGGAAAGACTGCTGACATGTGGGTCTATCACCGCGTGCCATATAAGCCTCATGGCCAAGCCACATGGTCGGTTTTTCTATCAAAACCTACTCAATCAAGTTTGTAGTTCTTTTAATAAAACAATTGCCTAAAAATAGTGTTTTTGGAAGGAAGCGACAAGTGCTCCACCCCTCTATATTCAAAAATAGTTTAGTAATTTATAAAATAGGTAAAAAAATTCTAGAACTTTTTTGGAATCAAATATGACCAGGTATTATACTTGTATAAAAAATTTGGCCAATGGATGATTCTCGTTTACTACAAGGCAAAAAACAAATTTATGACGACAATATAGCATGAATAGTACTGGTATTTGGCCTTTTTTTGGCAATTCTTTGACCTCGGATACAATGAAAGCCATTCTCTGCTTAATCATTTTATACGAGTGTAATACTTAATCATGTTTGATTTCATAAAAGATTTGAGGATTTTTTGAATTTTTCTTAATTATTAACTCATTTTCAAATATTGGGGGTGTGGCACCCGTGTGCTCTTTTTATATTTCTGCTTTTAAATACCTATTCTTTTTTTGCGAGAGAAATTTCCAATCTATTCATCAAGCATGGCAGTATAGAGAACACAAAAGGTAATAAAAATTACAACCAGGTCTATAGACCACCTAGCAACGACAACAAGCACTGGAGTGAGTCAAAGACGCACCGCCATCATCGCCCCTCCATCACCGGAGCTGGGCAAACCTTGTTGTAGTAGACAGTCGGGAATTCATTGTGCTATGGCCCCAAAGGAGTAGTGCACCAGAGCAGCAACCATTGCCAAGAGTTGTAGATAGGAAAGATCAGACCTGAAACCACACAAACGAAGACAAACAAAAACTGGATCCAAATAGATCCATCGAAGACCAGCATCGATCAAATCCCATGAGATCCAATGAAGACACTCCTCCACACATCCTCCAACAACGCTATTAGCACCATCGAGATGGGGATAGGACGTGGAAGACATTATTTCTACCGAGGGACATCGCCACCGCAATGCAGCCCCAACCAGGACGTTCAACCTAGCAAAAACAAGAATGGGTTCCATCCCGCCGGCGGGGAGCCGAGATCCTCCGCACCTCCACAACCCAAAAAGCCATCGGATGCGGGGCGGATCGACGGCGGCACCGATGGGAGGAGGAAGAAGACTTTTCTTGGGAGGAGGAAAGACTTTGTCTTCAATGGTATTAATACTTAGGTTCTTACTACCAGGAGCAGCCAAAAAACTATTCAATGGCCTGTTTAGAAATCGCTCACTTGGTGAGTTCTGACAATTTACATGCTACAGTGTTTCTCAAA
>NC_041384.1:66877034-66878104 GCF_002162155.2 Triticum dicoccoides | reverse complement strand
AGGATGCACAAGTATGGTGTTTGTAAATGCTACCATTTCACACAATTCTTTATTAGATCGATACACGCTCAGAGAAACACAACCTAGGACAACATCAAAGTAGCAAAGGCAAGACAACATCTAACACACTCGATCCTAGACGTAACCTTCATGAATCGTCAGCGGCATGTACTGAGCGGCATCTTCAGTCCTCTGGCGCACAGCCCTCATGACGCTGATTTCTGACTGTATGATATGGCCCTACCCCAGGGCCGCCAATATCCCGCTAATGACAAGCCACTACTCAATGTCAGTGGCGGAGTTTGATGGAGATTTCCAATGGAGGGGGGCAATCATAGTTAAGGAGGCAAAGAATATGAGTTACGCATGAACTCTATTTTTTTGATATTCAAATCTAATAATTTGAGGTACACTTAAGAGTTTTTATCTAGAGTGGGGGGGGGCAATGCCTCCCTTGGCCCCATAAAGCTCAGCCACTGCTCGATGCCATTGTTTGCAGGCGGGTAGCACGAGCAATGAGCTATCGCGGAGGCCTTGAGGGTCAGTTGATGGATGTTCCACCCATTCCAACTTTAGTGTTTCAGCAAGGGAGGAGGATACAGAGTTCGGCGAACCAATGAGAAGCGAAGAAACAAATGGAGGAACCAGCAATGAACGAATCACACACCTTGACCCGAGGTTGATGACCCACAAGTATAGGGGATCAATTGTAGCTCTTTTCGATAAGTAAGAGTGTCGAACCCAACAAGGAGCAGAAGGAAATGACAAGTAGTTTTTAATAAGGTAATGTCTGCAAGTGCTGAAATTGTAAGTAGCGAGTAGTTTGATAGCAAGATAATTTGTAACGAGCAAGTAGCGATAAAACTAAAAAGTATGCAACAAGGTAGACCAATCCTTTTGAGGCAAAGGACAGGCCAAAATGGTCTCTTATGATAAGCAAAGCGTTCTTGAGGGCACACGGGAATTTCATCTAGTCACTTTCATCATTTTGGTTTGATTTGTGTTCGCTAGTTTGATGATTTGATATGTGGGTGGACCGATGCTTAGTGTTGTTCTTACTTGAACAAACC
>NC_041384.1:66830669-66876752 GCF_002162155.2 Triticum dicoccoides | reverse complement strand
CGCAACTACGAGAAAAGTATTAAGAATAAATTCTAACCATAGCATTAAGCTTTAGGATCCAATCGGTCCCTTACGGAACAACACGTAAACTAGGGTTTAAGTTTTTGTCACTCTCGCAACCCACCATCCAATTGCTACTCCACAATGCATTCTCTTAGGCCCAAATATGGTGAAGTGTCATGTAGTCGACGTTCACGTGACACCACTAAGGGAATCACAACATACATACTATCAAAATATCAAACACATATCAAGTTCACATGATTACTTGCAACATGATTTCTCCCGTGACCTCAAGAACAGAAGTAACTACTCACAAATAATAAACATGCTCATGATCAGAGGGGTATTAAATAGCATAATAGATCTGAACATATAATCTTCCACCAAATAAACCATATAGTAATCAACTACAAGATGTAATCAACACTACTAGTCACCCACAAGCACCAACCTATAGTTCCGGTAACAAGATTGAACACAAGAGATGAACTAGGGTTTGAGATGAGATGGTGTTGTTGAATATGTTGATGGAGATTGCCCTCCCCAAGATGGGAGAGTTGTTGGTGATGATGACAACGATGATTTCCCCCTCCGGGAGGGAAGTTCCCCCGGCGGAATCGCTCCGCCGGAGGGCAAAAGTGCTCCTGCCCAAGTTCCGCCTCGAGGCGGCGGCGCTCCATCCCGAAAGCCTTCTGGTTATATTTTTCTAGGTAAAAATGACTTATATACCAAAAGATGGGCACCGGAGGTGGGCCGAGGAGGCCACAACCCATCAGGGCGTGCCTGGGGGGCCTGGCGCGCCTAGGTGGGTTGTGCCCACCTGGTGTCCCCCTCTGGTGTTTATTGGCTCCAATATTTCTTAAATAATCCATACAAAATCTCCGTGAAGTTTCATCTTATTTGGAGTTGTACAGAATAGGTGGCCCGATGTAGCTTTTCCAGGTCCAGATTTCGACCTCCGGAATTCTCCCTCTTTGTGTGTTCCTTGCAAATTATGAGAGAAAAGGCATTAGAATTACTCCAAAAAGCATTATTATGGATAAAAACATTATAAATAACAGTAAGAAAACATAATGCAAAATCTACGTATCAACTCCCCCAATCTTAGACCTCGTTTGTCCTCAAGCGAAAGCCGAAATCGAAAAACATGTCCACATGCTTTGAGAGAGAGGTGTCGATAAAAACAAAATACGGACATAGAAGCATCATGTTGATTATTATGACAACAACAAAATTAAACTTAGGACTTTTATCACAAATCTTGCATCATATACTTCCTATGAATATGTAACAGGTCATCACACAATCGAGTTATAAGCAAAAACTCTATTAGAAACCAACAAACTATGTTCTCAGTCAACTTTGCAACTATAATTCATCATCTTTTCAGGAAGAGTCACGTGTCGGAGCCCTTTAAGAAAGTCCACATACTCAACCATCATATAGTCTTCTATGATTGCTAACACTCACCTCGTACCCATGAGCAAAACGTCTCAACCGGACACATAGAAAGATTGGGGCTTATAGTTTTGCCACCCAACATACTCACATCAAGGGTGATGTCAACAATAATAACTCATGCTATCTATATTCAACTGGACATATGTGCCTAGATCTTTACTCACCACATGATGCTTGCAAAAAGAGAAAATTAAAAAGAATAGAGGGAAAACTTTGACTCTTTGCATAAAAGTAAAAGATAGGCCCTTCGCAGAGGGAAGCAGAGGTTGCCATGCGCTTATTTGTTTGCATGCTCAATCCCTTAGTGCAAGAGAACGTCATGTTGTATTGCCCCTTAAGATGACAACCTTTATTATGTAGTCTGTCGCTTTTATTCTTTGTCATGCAAGTTCGTACAATGCTCAATTTTCTCTTACACTAAATGATCTCACATATTTAGAAGCAGTTTTTATTGCCTTTTTGCACCGATGACAACTTACTTGAGGGATCTTGCTCAATCCCTAGGTAGGTATGGTGGACACTTGAAAAAGATTTGGGTTTAAGGGTTTTTGGATGCACAAGTAGTATCTCTACTTAGTGCGGAATTTTTGGCTAGCAAAGATAGGGGGCAAGCACCACATGTTGAAGGATCTATGACAATATGACTTCTATGTGAATATAAACAAACATAAACCATTAAGTTGTCTTCATTGTCCAACGTCAACAATTTTGGCAGATAATATATTGATGAGGGCTCACAATCACAAAATATTTCTAGGATAGTATATCTATATGTGAATCTTCTCTTCCCTTATTAATTCTTTCATGAGTTGCATCATTGGCTAATGCTATGTCTGTCAATCTCTAATAAAATTTTCTTACTTATACTTTTCCTTATGTGGTGCTATCACCTACCATAGGATTAGTATGTAATCTTATTGATTTATATCACTTTATTTATTTACTTCCTTTCTCATTTTCTTTCTTTCTTATTTGTTTTCTTTATTTGCAACATGAAAGTAAAGATAGCAAAAACTCAAACTAAACTTTATTATATAACTTGCACACGATTACAATGATAGATCACTAAGCAAACTCACAAATAGGAAAGGATCAAACTAACTTTATTTCATCTAAAGCGAAGATTGATCTAAGATAAGTAAAAGCAAAAAGATAGTGGGATGATACGATACCGGGGCACCTCCCCCAAGCTTGGAGGAAGCCAAGGGGAGTGCCCATACCCGATACTCAGTTCTCCTTTGGTGGTGAAGGAGATGGTGGTGGTGATGAAGAAGAAGAAGCCTTGTTCTCAGATTTCCATGGCAGTGGTCCACCATCATAAGAGGAAGAGTGAGTCTCACGGGTCCTGCAACTAGCAGCCAAACTCATATGTTTAAACCTTGCTTCATATTCAAAGACTTGGTTATGGAGGTCATAGATCTGGCTTTTGAGGAAGTTGATTTGCTTGTTGAAGGTGAAGACGATGTACTTCATGGGCTTGCCATCCACCTTGAGATCACGGGAGAGTTCCGTGATCATGAGGTGATTGGCATGGAGTGTAACGCCCAAGATGCGACTATATTTCGCATGTGTCAAGGCACGACTTAGAGGCATAACTGCTTGTTGGTTTTGTCGCAAGAAGGGTCATCTTCATACAATCCCATGTAATGAACAAGGAAGGGATAAATAGTTGGCTTACAATCTCCACGTCACACAATATTCAAATAATTCATACATCATTAAGAGTACACACATAGTCTGACTACGGATGAATCCAAATGAAAAGAAGGCAAACCAAATGCTAATTCCCGATCGTCACAACTGGGCACCACTACTGATCATCAGGAAAAGACACGTAGTAACGACCAAGGTCCTCGTCAAACTCCCACTTGAGCTTGGTTGCATCACCTGCATCGGTATCATCAGCACCTCCAATTGTTTTGGTAGTATCTGTGAGTCATGAGGACTCGGCAATCTCAAAACACGTGAGATCAAGTCTATTTAAGTTTAAGGGTAGGATATGGTTATGAGGTGGACCTGCAGCAAGCACTAAGAAAAATAGGTTGGCTAACTTACGAGTACAAGAGTAAGATGAGAACCTGCGCAACGGTCGAATACTAGAAGTGATCCGGAACTACTTACGTCCAAGCATAACCCCACCGTGTTCACTTCCCGAACCTCATCAGAAAGAGACCATCACGGTTACACATGCGGTTGGTGTCTTTTAATTAAGTCAAGTGTCAAGTTCTCTACAACCGGATATTAACAAAATTCCCATCTACCACATAACCGCGGGTGTCGGTGTCAAAACCGGCGGCTCTTGGGTAGGGGGTCCCGAACTGTGCGTCTAGGCCGGATGGTAACATGAGGCAAGGGACACGAAGTTTTACCCAGGTTCGGGCCCTCTTGATGGAGGTAAAACCCTACATCCTGCTTGATTAATATTGATGATATGGGTAGTACAAGAGTAGATCTACCACGAGATCGGAGAGGCTAAACCCTAGAAGCTAGCCTATGGTATGATTGTTGTTCTGTATGTTGTCCTACGGACTAAAACCCTCTGGTTTATATAGACACCGGAGAGGGTTAGGGTTACAAAAAGTCGGTTACAATGGTAGGAGATCTACATATCCGTATCGCCAAGCTTGCCTTCCACGCCAAGGAAAGTCCCTTCCGGACACGGGACGAAGTCTTCAATCTTGTATCTTCATAGTCAAGGAGTCCGGCTGAAGGTATAGTCCGGCCATCCGGACACCCCCTAATCCAGGACTCCCTCAGTAGCCCCTGAACCAGGCTTCAATGACGACGAGTCCGGCGCGCAGTTTGTCTTCGGCATTGCAAGGTGGGTTCCTCCTCCAAGTACTTCATAGAAGATTTTGAACACAAAGATAGTGTCCGGCTCTACAAAATAAGTTTCCACATATTGCCATAGAGAGAATAATATTTACACAAATCTAATCTTCTGACATATTCCATAGTGTGACATCGCACCACGGCCAAGCCTTTATTTGAATCGTTTTATTGTCCCACCTTGGCGTGTCATGCGAGGCGGTTTCCTTGGCACGTCTTGTTAAAGTAGAGATCGTGTCCCCTTATTCTGGGATTCTCATCAATACGGGCGTGGGTAACCCAACCACGCCATTGATTGCGGCGCTTGGAGATAAGCGAGTTTTACCAGGCTGGTGGGGACACGTAGTTGCGTCCACCCATATAAGGGGATAGGGATCCACCTTTTCACCTACGCCTTCTTCCTCCTTTGCCTATCCATTTTCGCACACTCGAGCTCCAGTGCCCAAGCCCGCACTCCCCACCTCAACCTTCTCCAGCCATGTCCGGAGCGGGAGGCAAGTGGATGGTCTCCTCCGTCACGGAGGGACACATAAAAAAACTGAGGAAGGCCGGATACTTGTCTAACGACATTGCGTACCGGCTTCCCGAAGAGGGGCAGCTCCTCCCCACCCCAAGGCCCCATGAGAGGGTAGTGTTCCTTCCCCACTTCCTCCGCGGACTGGGCTTTCCTATCCACCCATTCGTCCGGGGAGTCATGTTCTACTACGGCCTGGATTTCCATGATCTGGCCCCGAACTTCATCCTCAACATCTCGGTGTTTATCGTCGTGTGCGAGGCTTTCCTCCGCATCCGCCCCCATTTCGTCCTATGGCTCAAGACTTTCAATGTCAAGCCGAAGGTGGTGCGCGGCACCCAGGCGGAGTCCAGAGGTGCCATGGTGGGCAAGATGCCCAACGTCTTATGGCTCGAGGGCTCCTTTGTGGAGACCCTGAAGGGGTGGCAATCGGGGTGGTTTTACATCACCGAGCCGCGCGACCCTGAGTGGGTCGCAGCCCCCGAGTTCCGATCCGGACCCCCAACGCGGCTCACGTCCTAGAAAGAGACGGGCCTGTCGTGGGGCAGCAAAAGAGAGGTGACAGGACTGCAAACATGCGTCCAATCCCTAGTGGACAAGCAGCTCAAGCTCGTCAACGTAGTCTAGGTTATGCTCATCCGCCGGATCCTCCCGTGTCAACAACGGGCCTTTAATCTGTGGGAGTTCAATCCGGCGCAGCATCGTACTCTGAGCAGGCTCTTCGACACGACGTACGCAGATGCCTGGAAGGTGCTTTTCAAAGGCGCCGAGGCTCCCGCATCTGCTACCGAGGATCGCGGATTCAGCGCGCAGCGTCACGCTAGCGCGGTAAGTTGTTTGTACCTTTTACAGGGTATTAGTTTTTCATTGTTTAACTCTATGCGAGATCTAAGCTCCCTTGCCTTTGACAGGATTGGCAGGCGAAATCCGGACAGATCGACTGTCCGGCTCCTTTGCCCGAAGACCCAGCCGATGCCCGCTTGGCGAAGCTGCTGGTTCTGGCACCCTATGTGGTGCCGGAGAAGAAGGCCATGAAGAAGGCCACGGGGACTCAAACAAGTGCCCGGCGCCACGAGGTGTCGGGTTCATCATCCGACGGCTCCAAGGTGCATTCCTCCCATGAAGACGAGGAGGAGGAAGAAGAGACCTCTCCCCCTCCAGCGGGGGGAGAGAAGAAAAGGAAGGCCGCCGTTACTGGGGAGGCCAAAAGGTCCAAGAAGGGGAAAACCCTTCCTCCGGACTACTCCACCAACACTGACGACGGCGGAGAGGAGTGACCGCTCAGGGCCAAGCCCCTGGCGAAATTGTAAGTATCTGGATACCAGAGTAATTCATAGTATTCCTTTATTGCACAACTTTCCCTTATGTCGAATATGATTATGCAGCCCACCCAAAGACCGGCTCGACGCGTCGTCGAGCGGTTCGCTGGACTCGTCGGATGTGAATTCGCTTCCGACGGCTACCTCCCCCCGCCCTACGGACAACGCCAAAGTGTTGTCCCAACAGGTTCCAAGCCAGGAGGAGGTGGTCCTGGAGGCGCCGCAAGGCGACCTCCCGGACTCCAGGAGTAAAGGGGATAAAACCCCCCAGGGCTCCAAGTCCGGCTCTAGGCCGGACACCGCTTTGGAACCTTCAAAGGTTCCAGAGTCCGGCGGGCAACCTCCTTCCAAGAGGAGCAAGCCCACCGTGCCGGTGACCCCCGTCCAACCGGAGGCGCCGGACAATCTTTTGGAGGTGCTCAAAGGCGCCTCCATCGACGAGGAGCACCGCACTATTATGAGTGCGGTGGTCCAGAAGGTTTAGTCCGCCAAGAGCGGACTGACTGAATCTTGTGCTAGCCTTCTAACAGGCTTTGAGGTAAGTAAAGAATGTGTAAATAAAATTACCGCATAGACAGTAGCCCCTGATGCTCTGTTTGGCGTTCGGGAAAAAAAGCCGAATAGAGGATCAAATAAAATTCGCAGAAGTCTAACAAAAAGGAGTCAATATGCGTATGCAGGCTTCTCTGCTGGCGTCCGCCGTACTGACTGCGGAAATGGACACGCTAAAGCAGAACCTCTAGCAGTCCGAGCAAGAGCTCGGGCGTGCCAAGAAGGAGCTCGAGGACAAGGAAGGTAAGGAATACCTTGTTTAAATATATATAAAAAAGGTGCAATTGCAAATAATGACAGGATTATCGTGGCTATTGTAGGGGCCACGTGTAAGGTGGCGACCCTTAAGCAAGCGCTGCTCGAGGCCAAGAAGAGGGCGGCCATGGAGCGCACCGAGCGGGAGAAGTATGAGGCCCAGGTTGGCAAGGTGCAGCAAGAGCTCCAGGCTCTCATGGAAAAACATGAGAGTTTGGAGCTTGACTCAAAGACGCGAGCGTCCGAGCTCGCGGTGGCTATTGAAAATGCCAAGTCTGCCAAGGCCGAATCCTAGAAGACCCTCCAGGAGTTGGATGAGGTGAAAAAGATAGCGGCGGGTAAGGCATTCTTTATGCAAAGCAAGCACATAAACATGAGTTACTTGTTACTTACCCGAATCCGGAGCTCTCCAGGAGCATTCGCGTATCTTCCCCGTAGCGTGTCTGATGCCGCCGCATTCTATCGAGCCGAGGAGGACAGCTCGACAGAGAAGGTGTTCTGGTCTAAGTATGCTGCGGCTGGACACCCCGTGCCCCTGAGCGACCAGCTGAAGCAACTGGTCGAGCTCCACAAGGCGGACGAACAGGCCATGAAGGGCCTCATAGTTCGGCTGTGGCCTGGAGAGGCTCTGCCTGGGAGCTATTTGGGCTGGTGCGGCGGCTGGTGGCGGCCTGTCCAAGGCCCGAAGTCATCAAGCGCTCTGTCTGCATTGAAGGTGCCCGTGCTAAGGTGCACTGGGGCAAGCTGGATGCTGAGAAGCTTGTGAAGGATGGGCAACCGCCGGGGAAGGAGCATCGCAAGCCCGAGAATTATTATAAGGATGTTCTGAAGGGTGCCTGCCTTATGGCGGATGAATGTTCCAGGGATGTAATTTTTGAGTAGAACTCGCTCATTTTGTTCTGTGCGCTGAAAACTTGTTCATATGCGCTAAACAATACTGTTGGAATTTAAAATATTACCTTCTGTGTGGCTGTTTATCAATTCTGAGAGATGGCGAGTCATCGGCTTCTGCCCCCATGCCGCTAGTGCTGGGATGTTCGGGGATAAATCTGAGCGCTCTTTTTCCCATGTTTGGGTCCTTCGAGGGAGGCGCTCAGCACACAGAACAAGGCAATCGGACTATAATGCATGAACACTCTCACTTAGCCATAGAATTCTATAATTTCAAATTTCGACGAAGCCCCTGGTATTCGGAAGACCGATTTCGGGGCACTATCCACGCCTTGGCCGGACAGAGCTGACTCCTCGCTCTAAGCGGCATAAGTCTTTAGGGACTCAAAAAACCTCTCGAACAGCGACTGTCGGTGTCAAAATCGGCGGATCTCGGGTAGGGGGTCCCGAACTGTGCGTCTAGGCCGGATGGTAACAGGAGACTGGGGACACTTTGTTTTACCCAGGTTCGGGCCCTCTCGATGGAGGTAAAACCCTACTCCTGCTTGATTAATATTGAAGATATGGGTAGTACAAGAGTAGATCTACCACGAGATCAAGGAGGCTAAACCCTAGAAGCTAGCCTATGGTATGATTGTGTATGGAGTTGATCCTCTACGGGCTACAACCCTCCGGTTTATATAGACACCGGATAGGGTTAGGGTTACACAGAGTCGGTTACAATGGTAGGAGATCTTAAATATCGCATCGCCAAGCTTGCCTTCCACGCCAAGGAAAGTCCCATCCGGACACGGGACGAAGTCTTCAATCTTATATCTTCATAGTCCAGGAGTCCGGCTGAAGGTATAGTCCGGCTATCCGAACACCCCCTAATCCAGGACTCCCTCAGTAGCCCCTGAACCAGGCTTCAATGACGACGAGTCCAGCACGCAAATTGTCTTCGGCATTGCAAGGCAGGTTCCTCCTCCAAGTCCTTCATAGAAGATTGTAATCACCAAGAGTAGTGTTCGGCTCTATAAAATAAGTTTCCACATATTGCTATAGAGAGAATAACACAAAACAAATCTGCTGACGTATTCTGTAGTGCGCCATCACACTACAGCCAAGTCCTCTACTCGAATCGTTTTTACTTCCCCACCTCAGCATGTTTTGCGAGGTGGTTTCCTTGGCACGTCTTGTCAAAGCAGAGATCGTGTGCCCTTTTTACGGGATTCTCATTAATACGGATGTGGGTAACCCAATCGTGCCCGTTAGCATGTTTTCTCTATTAAAGGCGAGTCCCAATCGGTTACGGGGAGGGCTCCTGGTATTCGACCTCTTATAAAGAGACCAAGGCCTTACCCTTTTTTTCAATCTCAAAACGAGTTCGCCCGTCGCCTCGAGTTCCATCACCCTAGGCTTCAGATTCCAGGCGCTTCGGACTTTCGACAATGCCCGGTTCCGACCTTCAAGGCCGATGGATGCCTTCCTCCGCCACGGAGGAGGACGCGCTAAAGTTGAGAGAGGCTAAGTTCTGGACCGCTGAAATTCTGCATAGGTTGCCTGCTCAAGGGCAGGCTATTCCCAGCCCCCAGCCCGGTGAGAGCGTAGTGTTCATGTCTCACTTCCTTCGGGGGTTAGGCTTCCCGATGGATCCCTTCATGAGGGGGCTGCTGTTTTACTACGGGCTGGAATTTCATGACTTAGCTCTGGAGTCCATCCTCCACATTTCCTCATTCATCATTGTGTGCGAAGCGTTCCTCCGCGTTACTCCTCACTTCGGTTTATGGCTCAAGACTTTTGGAGTGGAGCTGAAGATGATCGAGGGATGGCACGCAGAGTGCGGAGGTGCCGTCATCAGTAAGAATGCCGATGCTCCATGGCCTGAGGGCTCCTTTCAAGAGGAGCTCGGCTTGTGGCAACGAGAGTGGTTCTATATCACCGCTACCAGGAGTGCCAAGTGGGTGGCGCCTCCTGCCTTTCGCTCGGGTCCCCCACCACGGCTAGCGTCATGGGTCAACGAAGGATTAGATTGGGGTTTGCCCAGAGACGTGCCCCTGTTACAGGGCCGAATTAAGGATCTCTTGGAAGGAGACCTCAGTTTGGTCAAGGTGATGCAGGTTTTGCTAATTCGCCGAATATTGCCCGGCAAACGTCGCCCCCTTCGCCTGTGGGAGTTTAATCCAGAGGGACCGCGAGTTCTCTAGAATTTTATGGGCGCAACGCCCGCGGAGATGTATAGAATGTTCTTCGAATCACAAGAGATGTGTCCGGACTCAACCGAGGACGCAGGCCTAAGCTGCCATCGCCTGGATACTCAAGTAAGCAACCCTGTGCCCAGACCTTCTATCCGTATAATTGTCATAAACTTGCCCCTAAAAGAGCCATCCTTTTAAACAGGAGTGGATAGCGAAGGCGAAGCTGATCAGGTGTCCAGCTCCCCTTCGTGAAACCAGGCCGGATCCCGTGTTGGTCAGGATGCTGGAGATAATGCCATTGGAGGGGGAGGACAAGGAAGCTATGGCCGCCTCGAAGGAGGCTGCTCCGAAGGGAGGAACCGACAATTCCTCTCCTAAGGGGAAGAAGAGAGCCGCCTCTGACGACCCGGAAACCATGGCCTCAAAACGGGGGAGAAAATCCTTGTCAGAGGGTCCGACGCCAGGGAGTTCCTTGGCCGGACTACGCCCTCAAGGGGATCAGCCCTCCAGCGAGCCGTAAGTGGAGAAAAGATTTTCCTTTTGAGGGATGAGAGAAATCCTTGATTTTATATCTGAGAAGATTAACCAAAATTTTACCTTGTAGATCGGACCTTAGTCCTTCGCAGCAGAGCTCGTCTTCGGGGGACCTTCTTCCGGAAATGATGGAGAGCGGAACGGCTCCCTCTGCCGTGCCGCCCAGTGAGGCGGGCGACCCTGAGGTGTCATCACGGAGGGTTTCTCAGAATCCGGCAGGGATGGGAGGTGGCAGTGCGGCCCCCCGAAGTCCTCCGCGTCCGGTCTTCGAAAGAGGCCATAGGACAAGTCCGGCACCGTCTGGTGCTCGGCCGGAAGAACTAAAGATTCTGCTGGGGCGAGCTTCTATCTCAGAATAGCACCGTGCCTTGATGGGCACGGTGATTGAAAGGATTTCATCCGCAGAAAGCGGATTGCATGAGGCCGTCAAAAGTTTACTGACGGGTTTTGAGGTACGTTAGATAATGTACACTTTTGTCATTTCCACATAAATAAGATGCGCCCTGTGCAGATAGTAGCCCTTGAGACTCTACATGTTGTCAAGAAATGACGGCACGTAGAGGATCATAATCCCAGGTCTAAGATGTCACCTTTGAATGTAGGTGGCGAGGTGTCCGGAATCAAACCGAACTGATGATGTTGCCGAACTAAAGCGGCAACTGGACGTGGCAGATGCCGACATCACGCTTGTCAACAAGCGGCTTGATGAGGCTCAAGGTATGTAATTCTTCGGGCGGCATCAGGTAAGAGGAGCTTCATGCCAGTGTCTTACAATGTGTGTGCTTGACGCAGATGGTACGGCCGTCGTGGAAAATCTTAGGGCAGAACTTGCCCGAGCGAAGGAGCAAGCCAGAAAAAGCGATGCAGCTGCCAAGAAGGCCCTTGAAGAGCTGAGAGACGAACAGGCTGCTCACTGCCGAAGCAGAGAAGAGATGGCCGAGATGGCCGAGAAGTTAAAGAGCGCTACAGACCGTTGCCAACTTCTTGAGAAAGAAGATCGGGCGAGACAGACGGACTTAGAGAAGGCCGTTGCCGATGCCAAGGACGCTCGCTCTGCGATGAGAGCTGCGAAAGAGGAGTTGCATCAGGCCGAACAGATTGCGGCTGGAAAGCCCTTTATGCTACGGAGGAAGGTTTGTGATCCGAAGTTTGCTCCGTTGGACCGGATGTGGAGTGTGGAGGACACCTATCTGGATTTGGCAGCAAGTGCTGCTGATGCGATCGAACACTTTCGAGATCTGGAAGACCGCAAAGTGGAAAAGCTTTTCTGGTCACAGTTCCATAATCCAGAGCGTCCACTATCAGTGGACGATCGCCTGGCTCAATGGGCCGAGCTGAATAGATTGTCCGGACTCGCCATGAAGTACGTCATGGGTCATCTGTGACCTGGGAGATCCGAGCCGAAGAGTTATTTTAGCTTGGTGCAGCAATTCCTTGACGCGGTGCCGCGTATTAATGCAATGAAGAGGTCAGCATGCATAGAGGGCGCAAGGATGGCTCTTGCCCGTGTTAAGACATACTGGGCAGGAATGGAGACCACCGTTGTTGCGTACCGAGATTCAGACAAAAGCCGAGTACCTTCCGAGCACTATTTTCAGGAAGTCCTTGAAGGCGCTCATGTAATAGAGACGCAGTGCTCGAAAGATGCTATGTTATGATAGCATATGCAATTGAAAAGTAGTATTTTGATAAACTATAGTGGCCTTTTTTATACTTGTGCCTTCAAGTATTGTGAACACCTTCTATGCGGCCGTTTTAAGATATATATATATATATATATATATATATATATATATATATATATATATATATATATATATATATATATACAGAATCTGAAAGATGGCAGTCGTTGGCTTCAGCCCCCACGCACATAGTGCGGGGGTGCTCGCAAAAGACGCATTTTCATACTTAACCCAACGTCTTGGTCCTACAAAGGAGGTGATAGCGCAGCGGGCCAAGCAACTGGACTATAATGCTTTAACACTTTCACTTAGCCTTAGGAGTTTGACAATGAGACTCTTTAGGTAGCTCCTTTGTGGCAACTGCGCTCGTCCGAATTCGGGGCGCGTATGTGCCTGACCGGGAAGCGGTCCTTCATTAAAGCGGAGGAATCCGATAGATTCGGATAGGTCATCGAGTGGCTGACCAGTCTCACGCTACATCATGACAGTCAGTTTTCGGCTTTCTCTACTGAGGTGCTCGCCCTGGCCGAACCGGGGGCACAATCGCAGTAGTTCTCCTGGTGCTACCTTAGCCGATAGAGCGGAACGTAAGGTAGCCAAACTTAGGAGCCGGGCAACCCAACATTTGACCAAAGACATGATTCGGAGCTGATGCATATAATGCCAAAACTTGCAACACCGAACACTCCCTAAGGTGTTCGGTCTTTATGAGTGCGGGCGAAACAACACTCTTTATTAAAAAAGCCCCTAGTGTCCAGGTACGTGCAAAAATTCTGACGTGGCCACATGCCAAGACGCCATCCTCCTCCTTGGTTATAACAGAAAGGAAAAAACCAGGGGATGTGTAGCAACGAGAGACAGTAAAAAAGGTTTACGCAGGGTTTTAATCTAAAAAGAATCCTTTAGGACGGGTCCCTACTGCACGTCTGCGCCTGTGTCTCCATTGTGCCGTATCCTGGACGGGCGTCGCACGACGTTCATCTATAAAAGAGAGGAACTGAATTTAAAATGGGTCGCGCCAGAAAAGCTTAAAATAAGCAAAGTATAAAGTAAGATATATGAGATTGAGCTTTATTGTCTCTTATTGTATATGCATGGAGCCCCTAGTGCGGGGGTATATGGCTTCTAGGCCTGCATCAATGATGATTTTGCACCGAAGTCATCTGTCCGTGTTCGTGGTCTTGAATGACCTATTTTGAAGTTTATTGGCCGGTGAGGCCATTTTGCCGTGGGGCTGTTAAAGCGGCCGCACAGTCCTCCGCTTGGGAGGCGCACTTTAGTGCTTCCCCTTCAAAGAGATGATGCCTCGTGGACCGGGCATCTTGAGCGTAAGAGATGCATAATGCGGTATTGCGTTAAAGCGAGCGAAAGCTTCGCGTCCCAGTAGTGCTTGATGGCAACTTGAGAACGGGACGATATGGAAGGTCAGCTTTTCGCGGCGGAGGTTATCGGCAGAGCCGAATGTGACTGTGAGCCAGAGAAAACCCGTACAATGGGTGTCCGGACCAGGTATTACCCCTTGAAAGGAGGTTTTACTGCGGCGGATTCTTGCTGGGTTTATCCCCATGTGTTGGATTGTATCCTGATATATCAGGTTTAGTCCACTCCCGCCGTCCATAAGGACATTTGAAAACTTGAGTCCGCCAATTATTGGATCGAGTATCAAGGCAGTCCAGCCTACATTCTTGATATTCCTAGAATAATCTAGCTGATCGAAGATGATCGGTTCTGACAACCGATGGCAGGACCCTTTGGGCCGTGTGGTGCGTACCTTTACGAGTGCCGCACGTTTTGTTATGTGAAGTGAGTTCACTGTTTTTACTTCTTGTGGGAAGTTCTTTTGTTTCCTGGTCCTCTGCTTTTGGGGTTCGTCCTCGTCTTCGCTTGGCGTGTCTAGCCCCTTGTGTTCGGCATTGAGTCTGCCGGATTGTTTGAAAACCCAACAGTCCCTGTGGGTATGGTTAGCAGGCTTCCGGGGAGAACTGTGTATCTGACATATCCTGTCCAGGATTTTATTTAGGTTGGATGGATCGTCCCTGTTATCCTGGGGGGCAATTTTTCCTGATTTTGTCGTGAGCCTTTGAATCCGGCATTGACTGCCGTGCTCTTCGGATTTTTGTCCTTAGTCCAGTGACGGTCCTTGTTGCGTCGCGGTTTTCCGTTTCCATCCCTAGTTTCAGATGTACTTGGATTGCTGGGGCTGCACCTTGCCAACCAGCTGTCCTCCCCTGCACAAAAGCGGGTCATGAGGCTTGTTAGTGCGGCCATTGTTCTTGGCTTCTCTTGGCCGAGGTGTCTGGCGAGCCATTCGTCTCAGACATTATGCCTGAAAGCTGCTAAGGCTTCGGCGTCCGGATAGTCGACTATCTGATTCTTTTTAGTGAGGAATCTATTCAAGAACTACCAAGCTGATTCTCCGGGTTGTTGAGTTATGTGACTAAGATCGTCTGCATCCGGGGGACGGACATAGGTCCCTTGAAAGTTTGCCCGGAAAGCATCCTCGAGCTCTTCCCAGCTTCCAATTGTGTTTTCTGGAAGGCTTTTAAGCCAATGTTGGGATGGCCCTTTAAGCTTAAGGGGTAGATATTTTATGGCGTGGAGATCGTCTCCTCTAGCCATGTGTATGTGGAGGATATAATCCTCGATCCAGACTCCAGGGTCTGTTGTTCCATCATATGCCTCTATGTTTACGGGTTTGAATCCCTCTGGGAATTCATAGTCCAGGACCTCGTCGGTGAAACATAGAGGGTGTGCGGCGCCCCTATATCTGGGTGTGCCGGATTCTGATGATGGCTTCATAGCATTGCTTACGAGAGCTTGCTTTCTTGGCCCGTAAATGGACCTGACTGGGCCATGATGCGAATCCTTAAGAGGGCCGCATGCCGATTTAGGTGCAGCGCCGCTTGCCGCTTTGCGGGGTCGTCTATCCGCCCGTGTGGCTTTTTCATTTTTTGAGTGCGAGGGCTCTAGGGCCTCTTCGTCGAATTCAGGCAGTAGCTTTCTTTTCGGATAGCTTTTAGTGCGGCGACTGTCTCTGTACTTATCTGTGGTATTGATTACTTTACTCCATCTGATCCGAAGTGCGTCTTCCGCTGTTTTTAGCTTCCGCTTCTGCTTCTTTAGGCTTCGTGCAGTTGCAACGAGCCTCTCGTGGAGATTCTTCTGCTCCGTAGGTTTATTCGGCGTGAGGTCACCGTTTTTGCCGGAGGAGGGATGTTCGATTTCTCTATTCGTGTTTCTTTGTTCGGACGGTTGCTCTAAGGCCTGCTCGTCGTCCACCGACTCGTCCTGCTCTACGGCTGGGTTTTTGTCGAGGCGGAGCTTGGGTTGGCGTTTATGCCGACACTTCGATTGCTTTTCGGGGGGTCGATCTCTCGTCCCATCCCCTTTTTCCTCGTTGTCGCTTCCTTTAGGGGTGTCCACCGTGAACACATCGTGAGATGAGGTGGCTGTCCAATGCCCTATGGGCGTTGGTTCGTCGGTATCTCCTGCATCATCATCCATGCTGTCGATGTCTCCGGATTCGAAGTTGAGCACGTCGTTTAAATTGTCGACAGTGGCTACCAAGTGGGTGGTGGGTGGGCTTTGAATTTCTTCGTCATCCGTATCCCATCCTCGCTGACCGTAATCCGGCCAGGGCTCTCCTGATAAAGAGAGAGACTTTAGGGAATTCAGGATGTCGCCGAAGGGCGAGTGCTGAAAGATGTCTGCGGCGGTGAACTCCTTGATCGGCGCCCAACCGGATTCGATCGGCAGGGGTGCGGGAGGCTCGGAGTTCTTAGAGGAATCCGGCTCCTCGGAGTCACAGGCCATGCGGAGTGCGGGGCTGGAGTTTGGCTCGATCGCCTCTGAGATCGTAGCCCCTGAGGCGGCATCCAACCGCTGATCCTCGATCGGTGCAGTAGGCTCTGAATCAATGGTCGGAACCGATGTGTGTGCGGCCTCCAAGGCGCTGTTCGGTGGATAGCTATATCATGCCCATCGAGACAGTGCGGCGCGCTTGGCTGTGGCACGAATCCGTCGAAGATCAAGTCCCCGCGGATATGAGCCGTGTAGTTTAGGCTTCCAAACCCGACCTGGTGGCCAGGGGCGTAGCTTTCGATCTGCTCAAGGTGGCCAAGCGAATTGGCCCACAGTGCGAAGCCGCCGAAGACGAAGATCTGTCTGGGGAGAAAAGTCTCACCCTGGACTGCATTGTTGTTGATGATCGGAGGAGCCATCGGGCCTAAAGGTGACGACACAGAGGAACTCTCAATGAAAGCACCAATGTCGGTGTCAAAACCGGCGGATTTCGGGTAGGGGGTCCCGAACTGTGCGTCTACGCCGGATGGTAACAGGAGACTGGGGACACTTTGTTTTACCCAGGTTCGGGCCCTCTCGATGGAGGTAAAACCCTACTCCTGCTTGATTAATATTGAAGATATGGGTAGTACAAGAGTAGATCTACCATGAGATCAAGGAGGCTAAACCCTAGAAGCTAGCCTGTGGTATGATTGTGTATGGAGTTAATCCTCTACGGGCTACAACCCTCCGGTTTATATAGACACCGGATAGGGTTAGGGTTACACAGAGTCGGTTACAATGGTAGGAGATCTTGAATATCGCATCGCCAAGCTTGCCTTCCACGCCAAGGAAAGTCCCATCCGGACACGGGACGAAGTCTTCAATCTTATATCTTCATAGTCCAGGAGTCCGGCTAAAGGTATAGTCCGGCTATCCGAACACCCCCTAATCCAGGACTCCCTCAGCGACCAACTCTCGCTTCATCATGACAGTCAGTTTTAGCTTTCTCTACTAATGTGCTCGACCCAGCTCAACTGGGGCACAATCGCAGTAGTTCTCCTAGTGCTACCTTAGCCGATATAATGGAACGTAAGGCACCAAAACATAGGAGCCGGGCAAACCCAACTATTGACCCAAGACATGATTCGGAGCCGATGCATATAATGCTATAAGTTCGGGGTGCCGCACTTGTTAAAGTGTTCGGACTTCTCACACCATATTGAGGGGTACTAAAGCCCCTAGCGTATTTTGGCCGTACCAAAGTGTACGGGTGCAACATGTCGTTAAGGAACATATATTTGTAAGAAAAAATAGTAATGCTAAAATAGACAAAAGCTATGCATTGTTTATTAAAAAGGGCTACGATCAAAGCAGAACGATACAAATAATGCGATAAGCAAAAGGTTGGACTATTTAACATGTCCGTTCCAGGGGCAGGCTGCGGAATGGTATGCGAAATACGTATACTGCTCGTGATAGAGACCACCTGGGAGTTCCGTAATGCGGCGTGGCTTGTCTGCTTCCCTGGTTCTTGCATCGTTTGTGCGGCAATTGAACTGCCGAATAGGCCTTCCGAAGAATGGTGTCCTGAAAGTAAGAGAAAATTAAAAAATCGGCAGCCCCTGGTGCGGTTTAAGCCGTGTTTCGGGCGTGCCATGATGGTTCCCCTCCCCCTGTACCCATGGTATTTCTAGAGTGTAGTTATGTACGCGAAGCACTGGCGTCACATTTTTGCGAGGGCTAGGGTTGGGGCCGCATTGCTACGCCTGCTCGGAACGTGCCAGGCGGTCTTGTTGTAGGTTACTCCGGGCGCGCTTGACGGTGTCCGGACGTTTAATGGCAGGACTGGAGAACTGCCTGGAGAGGCTGCTTTGTACTTCCGCTGCAAGGGCCGCCGTGTGCTCCTCCGTTCGAGGGAGCGTTCGGTGTTCCCATTGACCGTAATTACTCCTCGAGGGCCTAGCATCTTGAGCTTAAGGTATGCGTAGTGTGGTACCGCATTGAACTTGGCGAATGCGGTTCGCCCGAGCAGTGCATGATAGCCACTGCGGAATGGGACTATGTTGAAGATTAACTCCTCGCTTCGGAAATTATCCGGGGATCCGAAGACCACTTCAAGTGTAACTGAGCCTGTACAGTTGGCCTCTACACCTGGTATTACGCCTTTAAAGGTCATTTTGGTGGGCTTAATCCTCGAGGGATCTATGCCCATTTTCCGCACTATATCCTGGTAAAGCAGGTTCAGGCTGCTGCCGCCGTCCATAAGGACTCTAGTGAGATGAAATCCGTCAATAATTGGGTCTAGAACCAATGCGGCGAATCCACCATGACGGGTGCTAGTGGGATGGTCCCTTTGATCAAAGGTGATCGGGCAGGAGGACCATGGGTTGAACTTTGGGGCGACTGGCTCTGCCACGTATACGTCCCTTAACGCGCGCTTCCGCTCCCGCTTGGGGATGTGGGTTGCGTATATCATGTTCACCATCCGCACTTGTGGGGGAAAACCCTTCTGTCCACTGTTGTTCGGCGGCCGGGGCTCTTCATCATCATCGCTATGCAGCCCCTTGTCTGTATTTTCGGCATTTAACTTGCCTGCCTGCTTGAACACCCAACAATCCTTGTTGGTGTGATTGGCCGGCTTTTCGGGGGTACCATGTATCTGGCACAAGCGGTCGAGTATTCGGTCCAAACTGGACGGGCCCCTAGGATTTCTTTTGAATGCCTTTTTCCGCTGACCGGATTTATAGCCTCTGAATCCGGCGTTAACTACCGTATCCTCAGCATTGTCGCCGTTAATGCGGCGCTTCTGCTTGTTGTGACGCGACCTGCCACTCGTGTCCCTGGTATCCGAATTACCAGGGTTCTTGGTCATATTGTTGCTATGAGCAAGCCAGCTGTCTTCTCCCACGCAAAAGCGGGTCATGAGTGTCGTGAGTGATGCCATAGATTTCGGCTTTTCCTGTCCAAGGTGCAGGGCAAGCCACTCGTCACGGATATTGTGCTTGAAGGCTGCTAGGGCCTCTGCGTCCGGACAGTCGACTATTTGATTTTTCTTTGTTAGGAACCGTGTCCAGAATTGCCTGGTCGATTCCTCTGGCTATTGAATTACGTGGCTTAGGTCATCGACGTCTGGTGGTCGCACATAAGTGCCCTGGAAATTCTCGAGGAATGCGGCTTCCAGGTCCTCCCAACAACTGATTGATCCTGCTGGCAAGCTGTTAAGCTAATGCCGAGCTGGTCCTTTAAGCTTGAGTGGGAGGTATTTGATGGCGTGGAGATCATCGCCACGGGCCATGTGGGTATGAAGGAGATAATCCTCGATCCATACCGCAGGATCTGTTGTGCCATCATATGATTCGATGTTTACGGGTTTGAAACCCTCGAGGATTTGATGATCCATTACTTCGTCTGTGAATCATAGTGGGTGTGCGGCGCCTCTGTACTGGGCTATATCACGACGTAGCTCCAATGAGCTTTGTCTACTGTGTTCGGCCCTACCAGATTTGTGTCCGGCGTGACGGTTATCGTCTCGAGTCGTGGGGCGCCCACGCGATCCGTAGATCGATCTTGTTTGCCTTGCCTTCTCCTCCAACATGTCTCGCGGGTCTGGTGCATTTTCCCGTGCCTTGGTATGAGGTGCGGCTTGAGTGGAGGGCCGAGAGGCCTCTCTGTCGCGGCCACGAGGTGGCCGGTCAGCCGTATCAAGTGCTGGTGATGTAGGTTTAAGTGCTTCCTCCTCTAATCGGGGTAGCAACCTGCACTTTGGGTAGCTCTTGGAGGGGCATTCGAGTTTATGCTCTTCGGCCGCAAGGACTTCAGTCCATCTGTCGACTAGCAAATCTTGATCAGCTCTAAGTTGTTGCTGTTTTTTTCTTGAGGCTTCTTGCCGTGGCCATAAGCCTGCGTTGAAAACGCTCTTGCTCGACGAGATCCTCTGGCACGACGAATTTGTCATCGTCGAGGCTTGCCTCGTCTTTGGAGGGAGGCGTATAGTTATCGTCCTCGACCTCTCTGTCTGCCGCTCTCTCATGAGGGCTGGCTTCTCCATCCTCCTGTGCTGAGTCTTGCTTGAGGGGGTTTTCTTCGGCACTCTGCGGAGTATTATTATCTCTCGTGCTGGAATCACCGTATTTGCTTTGGCGGGATTTTGAGCGGCGCTGCTGACGCCGGCGCTTAGGCTGTTTCTTGGAGGGGCCATCCTCCGCTGTTCCATCGCCATCTCCTTCTTTTGGGGTGTCCACCATGTATATGTCATATGACGAGGTGGCTTTCCAGGGCCCAATAGGCGCTGGTTCTTCATCGTCTCCTGCATCGGCGTCCATACCGTTGATGTCTTCGAAGTCGAAGTCGAGCATGTTGGTTAAATCGTCGACAGTGGCTACAAAGTGGGTGGTGGGTGGGCTTTGAATTTTTTCATCGTCCGTATCCCAACCTTGCTGACCGTAGTCCGGCCAGGGCTCTCCTGATAAAGAGAGAGACTTTAGTGTCTTTAGAATACCGCCGAAAGGCGAGTGCTGAAAGATGTCCGCGGCAGTAAACTCCATGATCGGTGCCCAATCGGATTCGATCGGTAGGGGCGCGGAGGGTTCGGAGTCCGGAGAGGAGTCCGGCTCCTTGGAGTCACGAGTCTCGCGGAGTGCGGGGCTGGTGTTCGGCTCGATCGCCGTTGGGATCGCAGCCCCCAAGGCGGCGTCCAACCACCCATCCTCGATCGGCGCAGTTGGCTCCGAATTAAGGGTCGAAGCCAATGCGGGTGCGGCCTCCAAGGCGCTGTTCGGCGGCAGAGCTAGATCATGCTCGTCGTGACAGTGCAGCGCGCTCGACAGTGGCTCGAATCCGTCGAGGATCAAGTCCCCGCGGATGTCAGCCGTGTAGTTTAAACTTCCAAATCTGACCTGACGGCCAGGGGCATAGCTTTCGATCTGCTCTAGATGGCCAAGTGAATTGGCCCGCAGTGTGAAGCCGCCAAAGACGAAGATCTGTCCGGGGAGGAAGGTCTCACCCTAGACTGCCTCGCTATTGATGATCGTAGGAGCCATCAAGCCTAACGGCGACGACATAGAGGAACTCTCAATGAAAGCACCAATGTCGGTGTTAAAACCAGCGGATCTCGGGTAGGGGGTCCCAAACTGTGCGTCTAGGCCGGATGGTAACAGGAGGCAAGGGACACGAAGTTTTACCCAGGTTCGGGCCCTCTTGATGGAGGTAAAACCTTATGTCCTGCTTGATTAATATTGATGATATGGGTAGTACAAGAGTAGATCTACCACGAGATCGGAGAGGCTAAACCCTAGAAGCTAGCCTATGGTATGATTGTTGTTCTGTATGTTGTCCTACGGACTAAAACCCTCCGGTTTATATAGACACTGGAGAGGGTTAGGGTTACACAAAGTCGGTTACAATGGTAGGAGATCTACATATCCGTATCGCCAAGCTTGCCTTCCACGCCAAGGAAAGTCCCTTCCGGACACGGGACGAAGTCTTCAATCTTGTATCTTCATAGTCCAGGAGTCCGGCTGAAGGTATTGTCCGGCCATCCGGACACTCCCTAATCCAGGACTCCCTCAGCGGGCATGGCTCTCGAAAGTTTAAACCCTGCAGGGGTGTCCCAACTTATCCCATGACAAGCTCGCGATCCGCGGAGACAATCCTCTATCGCGAGACCCTCTGACCAGACTCGGAATCCCGATGCATAAGATATTTCGACAATGGTAAAAGTAGTCCAGCAAGACCTCCCGATGCACCGACCTAGGCTGATAGGAGTAGTGCGATCTTGTTCTCAAGGTACATCGGATGAGATAAGCGTATAGGTACCAACATAACCCAAGTTGCCAAGGGACGGTCCCGCACGGTGCTCTAGTTTGGACCAACACTCATGTGGAGCACTGGCCCGGGGAGGGGGGTTGATTAAGTCCACGGGGCCCGGAAAGTCCCTATGCAAGTTTTAGTTGTTATTAGGCAAATGGTAAAACCAAGGTTGGGCCTTGATGGAGGAGTTTTATTCAAAGCGAACTATCAAGAGGGGCCCATAAACCCTCACCGTGTTAGGGACGCAAAATCAAGGAACATAACACCGGTATGACGGAAACTAAGGCGGCAAGTGGAACAAAACACCAAGCAAAAGGCCTAGCCTTCCTCCCTTTAGCAAGTGTATAGATGCATTAATTAAATAAGAGATAATGTGATAGTCCAACATATCCATGTTCCAACATGGAACAACCTGCAAGGCACCTGCAACTAGCAACGGTTTGCTAGGAAGGTGGGTTAGAGGCTTGACATGGCAATATGGGAGGCATGATAAACAAGTGGTAGGTAGCACGACATAGCGATAGAACGAATAACAAGCAAGCAAAGATAGAAGTGATATCGGGGGTAATGATCATCTTGCCTGCAAAGTTCTCAGAGTTGTCGAAAGCTTGCTCCTCGTCAGCGTACTCAACAGTTCCTCGTTCACGAACTCGTCTCCCGGCTCTACCCAAAGCAAGAACACAAGCAACGTAACAACAATCAAAGACGGTGCAATGCACAAGCAACATGATGCAAGACATGACATGGAATGCAAGATATGATGAGCAATGCATATGGGTACTCTGGTAGGGGAAAGATATCAAGGCATCAACTTGGCAAACCAAGCGTGCCGCTGGAAAGATGGGGTGGTTTTCAAAATCGATATAAGGATCACCGGACACGGATGCACGGTTTGCAAATGGCGAGCAAAACAAGAACGATGCAAAACTGCACTTAACAACATCATAGCACTTAAAATGCATCATGAAACTATGCTACATCACTCCGACATAGCAACAAAGCACATCGCAGTGAAGTACAGATGAAGCTGTACAAATCATGAACACTGAGCTCCTGCTAGAACTCACTAGAACAAGCCTAAAACAGCGTGGCAAAGATGCAAAAGATAACGGCTTCATAGACTTTGTGAAAATACTAAATATGTCATAAAAAGCATCAGGTAGCAATGTTTAGAGCTAGCAAAAAACATACTACAGGGACATATCATGGCAAACAAAGGCATGGCATGCTAGTACTAAAGGCAAAGAACAAAACTCCCTTACTAAACTTTATCCAAAGATGCACAGAAAATGAGGTAGCACCCATGCAAACATGGCAAGTGATATGATCAGTTTCAGACTTAGAAGAAAAACAGAGCATGGCAGAAACAAATTTACGATAGCAACTTTGCAAGCTCATGCCACTCACCACAAAACATTACATGGCATCACAACGTAACCAACAGTAAGTAGACACATTTATGAAGCTAAACATGGCAAGAGCAAGTTCATAGGGTGCATGGATCACTAGCAAAACACATGGCAAAAATGAACTTCATGTTAACTATCTGCCAGCAACAATATTTAGCAAAAGTAGAGCATGATAATGACAAGCTACACTACTCCATAATTGCAACCAGAGGCTAGCATAACCATAGCTTCAAAACATCCTTACTGAAGTTCATCAAAACATGCATGGATCTACTTGTGGCAACAAGTTTACATAGCAACATATTGTAACAGGAAAGGACTTAGCAAAATTACTGTTGGGTAATGTAGTAATTTCAAAAAAATTCCTATGCACACGCAAGATCATGGTGATCCATAGCAACAAGAGGGGAGAGTGTGATCTACGTACCCTCGTAGACCGACAGTGGAAGCGTTAGCACAACGCGGTTGATGTAGTCGTACATCTTCACGGCCCGACCGATCAAGCACCGAAACTACGGCACCTCCAAGTTCTAGCACACGTTCAGCTCGATGACGATCCCCGGCCTCTGGTCCAGCAAAGTGTCGGGGAAGAGTTCCATCAGCACGACGGCGTGGTGACGATCTTGATGTTCTACCGTCACAGGGCTTCGCCTAAGCACCGCTACAATATTAACGAGGATTATGGTGGAGGGGGGCACCGCACACGGCTAAGAGAACGATCACGAAGATTAACTTGTGTGTCTAGAGGTGCCCCCTGCCCCCGTATATAAAGGAGAAAGGGGGAGGAGGCCGGCCCTAGGAGGGGCGATCCAGGGAGTAGGATTCCTACTCCTAGTTGGAGTAGGTTTCCTCCTTTCCTAGTCCAACTAGGAGAAGGGGGAAAGGGGGGAAGAGGGGAAGGAAGGGAGAGAGGGGCCGCGCCCCAAACCCCTTGTCCAAATCGGACTGGGCTTGGCAGGGGCGCGCGCCACCTCCTGGTCCTTTCCACTAAGGCCCATTAAGGCCCATTGCTTCTTCCTTGTATTCCCGTAACTCCCCGGTACCTTCGAAAATACCCGAATCACTCGGAACCTTTCCGATGTCCGAATATAGTCGTCCAATATATCGATCTTTACGTCTCGACCATTTCGAGACTCCTCGTCATGTCCCCGATCTCATCCGGGACTCCGAACTCCTTAGGTACATCAAAACTCATAAACTCATAATATAACTGTCATCGAAACCTTAAGCGTGCGGACCCTACGGGTTCGAGAACAATGTAGACATGACTGAGACACGTCTCCGGTCAATAACCAATAGCGGAACCTGGATGCTCATATTGGCTCCCACATATTCTACGAAGATCTTTATCGGTTAGACCGCATAACAACATACGTTGTTCCCTTTGTCATCGGTATGTTACTTGCCCGAGATTCGATCGTCGGTATCTCAATACCTAGTTTAATCTCGTTACCGGCAAGTCTCTTTACTCGTTTCGTAATACATCATCTCGCAACTAACTCATTAGTTGCAATGCTTGGAAGGCTTATGTGGTGTGCATTACCGAGAGGGCCCAGAGATACCTCTCCGACAAACGGAGTGACAAATCCTAATCTTGAAATATGCCAACCCAACATGTACCTTTGGAGGCACCTGTAGAGCTCCTTTATAATCACCCAGTTACGTTGTGACATTTGGTAGCACACAAAGTGTTCCTCCGGCAAACGGGAGTTGCATAATCTCATAGTCATAGGAACATGTATAAGTCATGAAGAAAGCAATAGTAACATACTAAACGATCGGGTGCTAAGCTAATGGAATGGGTCATGTCAATCACATCATTCTTCTAATGATGTGATCCCGTTAATCAAATAACAACTCTTTTGTTCATGGTTAGGAAACATAACCATCTTCGATTAACGAGCTAGTCAAGTAGAGGCATACTAGTGAAACTTTGTTTGTCTATGTATTCACACATGTATTATGTTTCCGGTTAATACAATTCTAGCATGAATAATAAACATTTATCATGATATAAGGAAATAAATAATAACTTTATTATTGCCTCTAGGGCATATTTCCTTCAGTCTCCCACTTGCCCTAGAGTCAATAATCTAATTCACATCGCCATGTGATTCAACACTAATAGTTCACATCACCATGTGATTAACACCCATAGTTCACATTGTCATGTGACCTATACCCAAAGGGTTTACTAGAGTCAGTAATCTAGTTCACATCGTTTATGTGATTAACACCCAAAGAGTACTAAGGTGTGATCATGTTTTGCTTGTGAGATAATTTTAGTCAACGGGTCTGTCACATACAGATTAGTAAGTATTTTGCGAATTCTATGCCTACAATGCTCTGCACGGATCTACTCTAGCTAATTGCTCCCACTTTCAATATGTATCTAGATCGAGACTTAGAGTCATCCAGATCTGTGTCAAAACTTGCATCGACGTAACTTTTTATGACGAACCTTTTTGTCACCTGCATAATTGAGAAATATTTCCTTATTGCACTAAGGATAATTTTGACCGCTGCCCAGTGATCTACTCTTAGATCACTATTGTACTCCCTTGCTTAACATAGTGTAGGGTATACAATAGATCTGGTACACAGCATGGCATACTTTATAGAACCTATGGCTGAGGCATAGGGAATGACTTTCATTCTCTTTCTATCTTCTGCCGTGGTCGGGCTTTGAGTCTTACTCAATTTCACACCTTGTAACACAGCCAAGAACTCTTTCTTTGACCATTCCAATTTTTTAACTACTTCAAAATATTGTCAAGGTATGTACTCATTGAAAAAAAACTTATCAAGCATCTTGATCTATCTCTATAGATCTTGATGCATAATATGTAAGCAGCTTCACCGAGGTCTTTCTTTGAAAAACTTCTTTCAAAATACTCCTTTATGCTTTGCAGAATAATTCTACATTATTTTCGATCAACAATATGTCATTCACATATACTTATCAGAAATGTTGTAGTGCTCCCACTCACTTTCTTGTAAATACAGGCTTCACCGCAAGTCTGTATAAAACTATATGCTTTGATCATCTCATCAAAGCGCATATTCCAACTCCGAGATGCTTGCACCAGTCCATAGATGGATCGCTGGAGCTTGCACATTTTGTTAGCACCCTTAGGATTGACAAAACCTTCTGGTTGTATCATATACAACTCTTCTTTAATAAATCCATTAAGGAATGTAGTTTTGTTTATCCATTTGCCGGATTTCATAAAATGCGGCAATTGCTAACATGATTCGGACAGACTTAAGCATAGATACGAGTGAGAAACTCTCATCGTAGTCAACACCTTGAACTTGTCGAAAACCTTTTTGCAACAATTCTAGCTTTGTAGATAGTAACACTACTATCAGCGTCTGTCTTCCTCTTGAAGATCCATTTAATATCAATGGCTCGCCGATCATTGGGCAAGTCAATCAAAGTCCATACTTTGTTCTCATACATGGATCTCATCTCAGATTTCATGGCCTCAAGCCATTTCGCGGAATCTGGGCTCATCATCGCTTCCTCATAGTTCGTAGGCTCGTCATGGTCAAGTAACATGACCCCCAGAACTAGATTACCGTACCACTCTGGTGCGGATCTCACTCTGGTTTTACCTACGAGGTTCGGTAGTAACTTGATATGAAGTTACATGATCATCATCATTAGCTTCCTCACTAATCGGTCTAGTAGTCACAGGAACATATCTCTGTGATGAACTTCTTTCCAATAAGGGAGCAGGTACAGTTACCTCATCAAGTTCTACTTCCCTCCCACTCACTTATTTCAAGAGAAATTCCTTCTCTAGAAAGGATCCATTCAAAGCAACGAATATCTTGCCTTCGGATCTGTGATAGAAGGTGTACCCAACATTTTCTTTTGGGTATCCTATGAAGACGCACTTCTCCGATTTGGATTTGAGCTTATCAGGTTGAAACTTTTTCACATAAGCATTGCAACCTCAAACTTTAAGAAACGACAGCTTAGATTTCTTGCCAAACCATAGTTCATACGCTGTCGTTTCAACGGATTTAGATTGTGCCCTATTTAACGTGAATGCAGCTGTCTCTAATGCATAACCCCAAAATGATAGTGGTAGATCGGTAAGAGACATCATAGATCGTACCATATCTAATAAAGTACGGTTATGATGTTCGGACACACCATTACATTGTGGTGTTCCAGGTGGCGTGAGTAGTGAAACTATTTCACATTGTTTTTAACTGAAGGCCAAACTCGTAACTCAAATACTCTTCTCTACGATCAGATCGTAGAAACTTTATTTTCTTGTTACGATGATTTTTCACTTCACTCTGAAATTATTTGAAATTTTTCAAAGGTTTCAGACTTATGTTTCATCAAGTAGATATACTCATATCTGCTCAAATCATCTGTGAAGATCAGAAAATAATGATACCTGTCGCGAGCCTCAATATTCATCGGACCACATACATCAGTATGTATGATTTCCAACAAATCTGTTGCTCGCTCCATTGTTTCGAAGAACAGAGTCTTAGTCATCTTGCCCATGAGGCATGGTTTGCAAGCATCAATTGATTCCAAAAGCCCATCAGCATGGAGTTTCTTCATGCGCTTTACACCAATATGACCTAAACGACAGTGCCACAAATAAGTTGCACTATCATTATTAACTTTGAATCTTTTGGTTTCAATATTATGATTATGTGTATCACTACGATCGAGATCCAATGAACTATTTGCATTGGGTGTGTAACCATATAAGGTTTTATTCATGTAAACAGAACAACAATTTATTCTCTTACTTAAATGAATAATCGTATTACAACAAACATGATCAAATCATATTCATGCTCAACGCAAACACCAAATAACACTTATTTAGGTTCAACACTAATCCCGAAATTATAGGGAGTGTGCGATGATGATCATATCAATCTTGGAACCACTTCCAACACACATCGTCACTTCACCCTTAACTAGTCTCTGTTTATTCCGCAACTCCTTTCGAGTTACTAATCTTAGCAACTGAACTAGTATCAAATACTGAGGGGTTGCTATAAACACTAGTAAAGTACACATCAATAACATGTATATCAAATATAGTTATGTTCACTTTGCCATCCTTCTTGTCCGCCAATCACTTGGGGTAGTTCCGCTTCCAGTGACCAGTACCTTTGCAGTAGAAGCACTTAGTCTCAGGCTTAGGACCAGACTTGGGCTTCTTCACTTGAGCAGCAACTTGCTTGCTGTTCTTCTTGAAGTTCCCCTTCTTCCCTCTGCCCTTTTCTTGAAACTAGTGGTCTTGTCTACCATCAACACTTGATGTTTTTCTCGATTTCTACCTTCGTCAATTTCAGCATTACGAAGAGCTTGGGAATCGTTTGCATTATCCCTTGCATATCATAGTTCATCACGAAGTTGTACTAACTTGGTGATGGTGACTAGAGAATTCTGTTAATCACTATTTTAACTGGAAGATTAACTCCCACTTGATTCAAGCAATTGTAGTACCCAGACAATTTGAGCACATGCTCACTAGTTGAGTGATTCTCCTCCATCTTTTAGCTATAGAACTTGTTGGAAACTTCATATCTCTCAACTTGGGTATTTGCTTGAAATATTAACTTCAACTCCTCGAACATCTCATATGTTCCATGACGTTCAAAACGTCTTTGAAGCCCCTATTCTAAGCCGTTAAGCATGGTGCACTAAACTATCAAGTAGTCATCATATTGAGCTAGCCAAACGTTCATAATGTCTGCATCTACTCCTGCAATAGGTCTGTCACCTAGCGGTGCATCAAGAACATAATTCTTCTGTGCAGCAATGAGGATAAACCTCAGATCACGGATCCAATCCGCATCATTGCTACTAACATTTCTCAACACAATTTTCTCTAGGAACATATCAAAATAAACACAGGGCAGCAACAACGCGAGCTATTGATCTATAACATAATTTGCAAAATACTACCAGGACTAAGTTCATGATAAATTTAAAGTTCAATTAATCATATTATTTAAGAACTCCCACTTAGAAAGACATCCCTCTAATCTTCTAAGTGATCACGTGATCCAAATCAACTAAACCATGTCCGATCATCATGTGAGATGGAGTAGTTTCAATGGTGAACATCACTATGTTGATCATATCTACTATATGATTCACGCTCGACCTTTCGGTGTCCATGTTCCGAGGCCATATCTGTATATGCTTGGCTCGTCAAGTATAACCTGAGTATTCCGCGTGTGCAACTGTTTTGCACCCGTTGTATTTGAACGTAGAGCCTATCACACCCGATCATCACGTGGTGTCTCAGCACGAAGAACTTTCGCAACGGTGCATACTCAGGGAGAACACTTCTTGATAATTAGTGAGAGATCATCTTAAAATGCTACCGTCAAACAAAGCAAGATAAGATGCATAAAAGATAAACATCACATGCAATCAATATAGGTGATATGATATGGCCATCATCATCTTGTGCTTGTGATCTCCATCTTCGAAGCACCGTCATGATCACCATCGTCACCGGCGCGACACCTTGATCTCCATCATCTTGATCTATATCAATGTGTCGTCACATGGTTGTCTCACCAACAATTGCGCTTGCAACTATTGCTATCGCATAACGATAAAGTAAAGCAATTATTAAGCGCTTGCATCTTATGCAATAGAGAGATAACCATAAGGCTTTTTCCAGTTGCCGATAACTTCAACAAAACATGATCATCTCATACAACAACTTATATCTCATCACGTCTTGACCATATCACATCACAACATGCCCTGCAAAAACAAGTTAGACGTCCTCTACTTTGTTGTTGCAAGTTTTACGTGGCTGCTACGGGCTTAAGCAAGAACCAATCTTACCTACGCATCAAAAACCACAACGATAGTTTGTCAAGTTGGTGTTGTTTTAACCTTCGCAAGGACCGGGCGTAGCCACACTCGGTTCAACTAAAGTTGGAGAAACTGAAACCCGCCAGCCACCTGTGTGCAAAGCACGTCGGTAGAACCAGTCTCGCGTAAGCATACGCATAATGTCGGTCTGGGCCGCTTCATCCAACAATACCGCTGAACCAAAGTAAGACATGCTGGTAAGCAGTATGACTTATATCGCCCACAACTCACTTGTGTTCTACTCGTGCACAACATCAACACATAAAACCTAGCCTCGGATGCCACTATTGGGTAACGTATTAATTTCAAAAAAATTCCTTAGCACACGCAAGATCATGGTGATGCATAGCAACGAGAGGGGAGAGTGTGATCTACGTACCCTCGTAGACCGACAGTGGAAGCGTTAGCACAACGCGGTTGATGTAGTCGTACGTCTTCACGGCCCGACCGATCAAGCACCGAAACTACGGCACCTCCGAGTTCTAGCACACGTTCAGCTCGATGACGATCCCCGGACTCCGATCCAACAAAGTGTCGGGGAAGAGTTCCGTCAGCACGATGGCGTGGTGACGATCTTGATGTTCTAACATCGCAGGGCTTCGCCTAAGCACCGCTACAATATTATCGAGGATTATGGTGGAGGGGGGCACCGCACACGGCTAAGAGAACGATCATGAAGATCAACTTGTGTGTCTAGAGGTGCCCCCTGCCCCCGTATATAAAGGAGCAAGGGGGAGGAGGCCGGCCCTAGGAGGGGCGCGCCAGGGAGTAGGATTCCTACTCCTAGTTGGAGTAGGTTTCCTCCTTTCCTAGTCCAACTAGGAGAAGGGGGGAAAGGGGGGAAGAGGGGAAGGAAGGGAGAGAGGGGCCGCGCCCCAAACCCCTTATCCAAATCGGACTGGGCTTGGGAGGGGCGCGCGCCACCTCCTGGTCCTTTCCACTAAGGCCCATTAAGGCCCTTTACTTTATTCCCTTTGTCATCGGTATGTTACTTGCCCGAGATTCGATCGTCGGTATCTCAATACCTAGTTCAATCTCGTTACCGGCAAGTCTCTTTACTCGTTTCGTAATACATCATCTCGCAACTAACTCATTAGTTGCAATGCTTGCAAGGCTTATGTGATGTGCATTACCGAGAGGGCCCAGAGATACCTCTCCGACAAACGGAGTGACAAATCCTAATCTCGAAATACGCCAACCGAACATGTACCTTTGGAGACACCTGTAGAGCTCCTTTATAATCACCCAGTTACGTTGTGATGTTTGGTAGCACACAAAGTGTTCCTCCGGCAAACGGGAGTTGCATAATCTCATAGTCATAGGAACATGTATAAGTCATGAAGAAAGCAATAGCAACATACTAAACGATCGGGTGCTAAGCTAATGGAATGGGTCATGTCAATCACATCATTCTTCTAATGATGTGATCCCGTTAATCAAATAACAAATCTTTTGTTCATGGTTAGGAAACATAACCATCTTCGATTAACGAGCTAGTCAAGTAGAGGCATACTAGTGACACTCTGTTTGTCTATGTATTCACACATGTATTATGTTTCCGGTTAATACAATTCTAGCATGAATAATAAACATTTATCATGATATAAGGAAATAAATAATAACTTTATTATTGCCTCTAGGGCATATTTCCTTCAATTACTGCGTCTGAAATCAGCAACATCATATAGCCTACTTTGCATGCTTGTGCTAGTCACCAAAGAGCTCATAAAATACTAGGCTTGCACCACTGTGAAGATGGCATGGAGATGCTCCAAAAACATGTAGACATGATGCTCATAGGATGGACACACAAAATGCAACAAAAATGACAAATCAACAAGTTATGATGAATTCCACCAGGCAACATCATATAGCACTTTTGCAACGAAGGTTAGGGCATCAATATGGATAGTAACATGCATACAAATGCCACTAGCATGAAGAGCATCACGAGATGAACATTTTGATATATCTGAAGGAAATATGCCCTAGAGGCAATAATCAAGTTATTATTTATTTCCTTATATCATGATAAATGTTTATTATTCATGCTAGAATTGTATTATCTGGAAACATAATACTTGTGTGAATACATAGACAAACTAAACATCACTAGTGTGCCTCTACTTGACTAGCTCGTTAATCGAAGATGGTTATGTTTGCTAACCATAGACATGTGTTATCATTTGATTAACGGGATCACATCATTAGGAGAATGATGTGATTGACATGACCCATTCCATTAGCTTAGCACCTGATCGTTTAGTATGTTGCTATTGCTTTCTTCATGACTTATACATGTTCCTATGACTATGCGATTATGCAACTCCCGTTTGCCGGAGGAACACTTTGTGTGCTACCAAACGTCACAACGTAACTGGGTGATTATAAAGGAGCTCTACAGGTGTCTCCAAAGGTACATGTTGGGTTGGCGTATTTCGAGATTAGGATTTGTCACTCCGATTGTCGGAGAGGTATCTCTGGGCCCTCTCGGTAATGCACATCACATAAGCCTTGCAAGCATTGCAACTAATGAGTTAGTTGCGAGATGATGTATTACGAAATGAGTAAAGAGACTTGCCGGTAATGAGATTGAACTAGGTATTGAGATACCGACGATCGAATCTCGGGCAAGTAACATATCGATGACAAAGGGAACAAAGTATGTTGTTATGCAGTCTGACCGATAAAGATCTTCGTAGAATATGTGGGAGCCAATATGAGCATCCAGGTTCCGCTATTGGTTATTGACCGGAGACATGTCTCGGTCATGTCTACATTGTTCTCGAACCCGTAGGATCCGCACGCTTAACGTTACGATGACAGTTTTATTATGAGTTTATATATTTTGATGTACCGAAGTTTGTTCGGAGTCCCGGATGTGATCACGGACATGATGAGGAGTCTCGAAATAGTCGAGACATAAAGATTGATATATTGGACGACTATATTCGGACACCAGAAGTGTTCCGGGTGATTTCGGAGAAAACCGGAGTGCCGAGGGTTACCGGAACCCCCCGGGAGAAGTAATGGGCCTTATGGCCCTACTGGAGAGAGAGAGGGGCGGCCAGGGTGGGCCGCGTGCCCCCTCCCCCTCTGGTCCGAATTGGACTAGGAGAGGGGGGCGGCGCCCCCCTTTCCTTCTCCATCTCCCCCTTCCTTTCCCCCTCCTAGCAGGAGTAGGAGAGAGGGGAGTCCTACTCCTACTAGGAGGAGGACTCCTCCTCCTTGGCGCGCCCAAGGACCGGCCGACCTCCCCCCTTGCTCCTTTATATACGGGGGCAGGGGGCCACCTCTAGACACACAAGTTGATCTTCGTGATCGTTCTCTTAGCCGTGTGTGGTGCCCCCCTCCACCATAATCCTCGATAATATTGTAGCGGTGCTTAGGTGAAGCCCTGCGACGGTAGAACATCAAGATCGTCACCATGCTGTCGTGCAGACGGAACTCTTCCCCGACACTTTGCTGCATCGGAGTCCGGGGATCATCATCGAGCTGAACGTGTGCTAAAACTCGGAGGTGCCGTAGTTTTGGTGCTTGATCGGTCGGGCCGTGAAGACGTACGGCTACATCAACCGCGTTGTCATAATGCTTCCGCTGTCAGTCTACGAGGGTATGTAGACTACACTCTCCCCTCTTGTTGCTATGCATCACCATGATCTTGTGTGTGCGTAGGAAAATTTTGAAATTACTACGTTCCCCAAAAGTGGCATCCGAGCCTAGGTTTTATGTGTTGATGTTGTCCATGAGTAGATCACAAGTGAGTTGTGGGCGATATAAGTCATACTGCTTACCAGCATGTCATACTTTGGCTCGGCGGTATTGTTGGATGAAGCCGCCCGGACCGACATTACGCGTACGCTTACGCGAGACTGGTTCTACCGACGTGCTTTGCACACAGGTGGCTGGCGGGTGTCAGTTTCTCCAACTTTAGTTGAACCGAGTGTGGATACGCTCGGTCCTTGCGAAGGTTAAAATAGCACCTACTTGACAAATTATCGTTGTGGTTTTTGATGCGTAGGTAAGATTGGTTCTTGCTTAAGCCCGTAGCAGCCACGTAAAACTTGCAACAAACAAAGTAGAGGACGTCTAACTTGTTTTTGCAGGGCATGTTGTGATGTGATATGGTCAAGACATGATGCTAAAATTTATTGTATGAGATGATCATGTTTTGTAACCGAGTTATTGGCAACTGGCAGGAGCCATATGGTTGTCGCTTTATTGTATGCAATGCAATCACCCTATAATGCTTTACTTTATCACTAAGCGGTAGCGATAGTTGTAGAAGCATAAGATTGGCGAGACGACAATGATGCTACGATGGAGATCAAGGTGTCGCGCCGGTGACGATGGTGATCATGACGGTGCTTCGAAGATGGAGATCGCAAAGCACAAGATGATGATGGCCATATCATATCACTTATATTGATTGCATGTGATGTTTATCTTTTATGCATCTTATCTTGTTTTGATTGACGGTAGCATTTTAAGATGATCTCTCACTAATTATCAAGAAGTGTTCTCCCTAAGTATGCACCGTTGTGAAAGTTCTTCGTGCTGAGACACCACGTGATGATCGGGTGTGATAGGCTCTACGTTCAAATACAATGGGTGCAAAACAGTTGCACACGCAGAATACTCAGGTTATACTTGACGAGCCAAGCATATACAGATATGGCCTCGGAACACGGAGACCAAAAGGCCGAGCATGAATCATATAGTAGATATGATCAACATAGTGATTTCACCAATGAAACTAGTCCATCTCACGTGATGATCGGACATGGTTTAGTTGATTTGGATCACGTGATCACTTAGAGGATTAGAGGGATGTCTACTAAGTGGGAGTTCTTCAGTAATATGATTAATTGAACTTAAATTTATCATGAACTTAGTACCTGATAGTATCTTGCTTGTTTATGTTTGATTGTAGATAGATGGCCCGTGCTGTTGTTCCGTTGAATTTTAATGCGTTCCTTGAGAAAGCAAAGTTGAAAGATGATGGTAGCAATTACACGGACTGGGTTTGTAACTTGAGGATTATCCTCATTGCTGCACAGAAGAATTACGTCCTGGAAGCACCGCTGGGTGCTAGGCCTGCTGCTGGAGCAACACCAGATGTTATGAACGCCTGACAAAGCAAAGCTGATGACTACTCGATAGTTCAGTGTGCCATGCTTTACGGCTTAGAATCGGGACTTCAACGACGTTTTGAACGTCATGGAGCATATGAGATGTTCCAGGAGTTGAAATTAATATTTCAAGCAAATGCCCGGATTGGGAGATATGAAGTCTCCAATAAGTTCTATAGCTGCAAGATGGAGGAGAACAGTTCTGTCAGTGAGCATATACTCAAAATGTCTGAGTATAATAATCACTTGATTCAATTGGGAGTTAATCTTCTAGATGATTGCGTCATTGACAGAATTCTCCAATCACTTCCACCTAGCTACAAGAGCTTCGTGATGAACTATAATATGCAAGGGATGGTTAAGACAATTCCCGAGCTCTTCGCAATGCTGAAAGCTGCGGAGGTAGAAATCAAGAAGGAGCATCAAGTGTTGATGGTCAACAAGACCACTAGTTTCAAGAAAAAGGGCAAAGGGAAGAAGAAGGGGAACTTCAAAAAGAACAGCAAGCAAGTTGCTGCTCAGGAGAAGAAACCCAAATCTGGACCTAAGCCTGAAACTGAGTGCTTCTACTGCAAGCAGACTGGTCACTAGAAGCGGAACTGCCCCAAGTATTTGGCGGATAAGAAGGATGGCAAGGTGAACAAAGGTATATATGATATACATGTTATTGATGTGTACCTTACTAATGCTTGCAGTAGCACCTGGGTATTTGATACTAGTTCTGTTGCTAATATTTGCAACTCAAAACAGGGACTACGGATTAAGCGAAGATTGGCTAAGGACGAGGTGACGATGCGCGTGGGAAATGGTTCCAAAGTCGATGTGATCGCGGTCGGCACGCTACCTCTACATCTACCTTCGGGATTAGTATTAGACCTAAATAATTGTTATTTGGTGCCAGCGTTGAGCATGAACATTATATCTGGATCTTGTTTGATGCGAGACGGTTATTCATTTAAATCAGAGAATAATGGTTGTTCTATTTATATGAGTAAAATGTTTTATGGTCATGCACCCTTGAAGAGTGTTCTATTCTTATTAAATCTCGATAGTAGTGACACACATATTCATAATGTTGAAGCCAAAAGATGCAGAGTTGATAATGATAGTGCAACTTATTTGTGGCACTGCCGTTTAGGTCATATCGGTGTAAAGCGCATGAAGAAACTCCATACTGATGGACTTTTGGAACCACTTGATTATGAATCACTTGGTACTTGCGAACCGTGCCTTATGGGCAAGATGACCAAAACACCGTTCTCCGGTACTATGGAGAGAGCAACAGATTTGTTGGAAATCATACATACAGATGTATGTGGTCCGATGAATGTTCAGGCACGTGGCGGATATCGTTATTTTCTCACCTTCACAGATGACTTAAGCAGATATGGGTATATCTACTTAATGAAACATAAGTCTGAAACATTTGAAAAGTTCAAAGAATTTCAGAGTGAAGTTGAAAATCATCATAACAAGAAAATAAAATTCCTACGATCTGATCGTGGAGGAGAATATTTGAGTTACGAGTTTGGTGTACATTTGAAACAATGCGGAATAGTTTCGCAATTCATGCCACCCGGAACACCACATTGTAATGGTGTGTCTGAACGTCGTAATCGTACCTTACTAGATATGGTGCGATCTATGATGTCTCTTACTGATTTACCGCTATCGTTTTGGGGTTATGCTTTAGAGACGGCCGCATTCACGTTAAATAGGGCACCATCAAAATCCGTTGAGACGACGCCTTATGAACTGTGGTTTGGCAAGAAACCAAAGTTGTCATTTCTGAAAGTTTGGGGCTGCGATGCTTATGTGAAAAAGCTTCAACCTGATAAGCTCGAACCCAAATCGGAGAAATGTGTCTTCATAGGATATCCAAAGGAAACTATTGGATACACCTTCTATCACAGATCCGAAGGCAAGACTTTTGTTGCTAAATTCGGAAACTTTCTAGAGAAGGAGTTTCTCTCAAAAGAAGTGAGTGGAAGGAAAGTAGAACTTGATGAGGTAACTGTACCTGCTCCCTTATTGGAAAGTAGTACATCACAAAAACCGGTTTCTGTGACACCTACACCAATTAGTGAGGAAGCTAATGATGATGATCATGAAACTTCAGAACAAGTTACTACTGAACCTCGTAGATCAACCAGAGTAAGATCCGCACCAGAGTGGTACGGTAATCCTGTTCCGGAAGTCATGCTACTAGATCATGATAAACCTACGAACTATGAAGAAGCGATGGTGAGCCCAGATTCCGCAAAATGGCTTGAAGCCATGAAATCTGAGATGGGATCCATGTATGAGAACAAAGTGTGGACTTTGGTTGACTTGCCTAAAGATCGGCAAGCAATTGAGAATAAATGGATCTTGAAGAAGAAGACTGACGCTGACGGTAATGTTACTGTCTACAAAGCTCGACTTGTCGCAAAAGGTTTTCGACAAGTTCAAGGGATTGACTACGATGAGACCTTCTCACCCATAGCGATGCTTAAGTCTGTCCGAATCATGTTAGCAATTGCCGCATTTTATGATTATGAAATTTGGCAGATGGATGTCAAAACTGCATTCCTGAATGGATTTCTGGAAGAAGGGTTGTATATGATGCAGCCGGAAGGTTTTGTCGATCCAAAGGGAGCTAAAAAAGTGTGCAAGCTCCAGCGATCCATTTATGAATTGGTGCAAGCCTCTCGGAGTTGGATTAAACGCTTTGATAATGTGATCAAAGCATTTTGTTTTGTATAGACTTTTGGAGAAGCATGTATTTACAAGAAAGTGAGTGGGAGCTCTGTAGCATTTCTGATATTATATGTAGATGACATATTACTAATCGAAAATGATATAGAATTTCTGGATAGCATAAAGGGATACTTGAATAAGGGTTTTTCAATGAAATACCTCGGTGAAGCTTCTTACATATTGGGCATTAAGATCTATAGAGATAGATCAAGACGCTTAATTGGACTTTCACAAAGCACATACCTTGACAAAGTTTTGATGAAGTTCAAAATGGATCAAGCAAAGAAAGGATTCTTGCCTGTGTTACAAGGTGTGAAATTGAGTAAGACTCAATGCCCGACCACTCCAGAAGATAGAGAGAAAATGAAAGATGTTCCCTATGCTTCAGCCATAGGCTCTATCATGTATGCAATGATGTGTACCATACCTGATGTATGTCTTGCTATAAGTATAGCAGGGAGGTACCAAAGTAATCCAGGAGTGGATCACTTGACAGCGGTCAAGAACATCCTGAAATACCTGAAAAGGACTAAGGATATGTTTCTCGTATATGGAGGTGACAAAGAGCTCATCGTAAATGATTACGTTGATGCAAGCTTTGACACTGATTCGGACGATTCTAAATCGCAAAACGGATACGTGTTTACATTAAACGGTGGAGCTGTCAGTTGGTGCAGTTCTAAACAAAAAGCGTTGTGGTGGGATTTACATGTGAAGCAGAGTACATAGCTGCTTCAGAAGCAGCAAATGAAGGAGTCTGGATGAAAGAGTTCATATCCAATCTAGGTGTCATACCTAGTGCATCGGGTCCAATGAAAATCTTTTGTGACAATACTGGTGCAATTGCCTTGGCAAAGGAATCCGGATTTCACAAGAGAACCGAGCACATCAAGAGACGCTTCAATTCCATCCGGGATCTAGTCCAGGTGGGAGACATAGAGATTTGCAAGATACATACAGATCTGAATGTAGCAGACCCGTTCACTAAGCCTCTTCCACGAGCAAAACATGATCAGCACCAAAGCTCCATGGGTGTTAGAATCATTACTGTGTAATCTAGATTATTGACTCTAGTGCAAGTGGGAGACTGAAGGAAATATGCCCTAGAGGCAATAATAAAGTTATTATTTATTTCCTTATATCATGATAAATGTTTATTATTCATGCTAGAATTGTATTATCCGGAAACATAATACTTGTGTGAATACATAAACAAACTAAACGTCACTAGTGTGCCTCTACTTGACTAGCTCGTTAATCGAAGATGGTTATGTTTACTAACAATAGACATGTGTTGTCATTTGATTAACGGGATCACATCATTAGGAGAATGATGTGATTGACATGACCCATTCCATTAGCTTAGCACCCAATCGTTTAGTATGTTGCTATTGCTTTCTTCATGACTTATACATGTTCCTATGACTATGAGATTATGCAACTCCCGTTTGCTGGAGGAACACTTTGTGTGCTACCAAACGTCACAATGTAACTGGGTGATTATAAAGGAGCTCTACAGGTGTCTCCAAAGGTACATGTTGGGTTGGCGTATTTCGAGATTAGGATTTGTCACTCCGATTGTCGGAGAGGTATCTCTGGGCCCTCTCAGTAATGCACATCACATAAGCCTTGCAAGCATTGCAACTAATGAGTTAGTTGCGAGATGATGTATTACGAAACGAGTAAAGAGACTTGCTGGTAACGAGATTGAACTAGGTATTGAGATACCGACGATCGAATCTCGGGCAAGTAACATACCGATGACAAAGGGAGCAAAGTATGTTGTTATGCGGTCTGACCGATAAAGATCTTCGTAGAATATGTGGGAGCCAATATGAGCATCCAGGTTCCGCTATTGGTTATTGACCGGAGACATGTCTCGGTCATGTCTACATTGTTCTCAAACCCGTAGGGTCCGCACGCTTAACGTTACGATGACAGTTTTATTATGAGTTTATATATTTTGATGTACCGAAGTTTGTTCGGAGTCCCGGATGTGATCATGGACATGACGAGGAGTCTCGAAATGGTCAAGACATAAAGATTGATATATTGGATGACTATATTCAGACACCAAAAGTGTTCCGGGTGATTTCGGAGAAAATCGGAGTGCCGGAGGGTTACCGGAACCCCCCCGGGAGAAGTAATGGGCCTTTTGGGCCCTAGTGGAGAGAGAGGGGCGGCCAGGGTGGGCCGCGTGCCCCCTCCCCCTTTGGTCTGAATTGGACTAGGAGAGGGGGGGGGGCGCCCCCCTTTTCTTCTCCCTCTCCCCCTTCCTTTCCCCCTCCTAGGAGGAGTAGGAAAGAGGGGAGTCCTACTCCTGCTAGGAGGAGGACTCCTCCTCCTTGGCGCGCCCAAGGGCCGGCCGGCCTCCCCCTTGCTCCTTTATATACGGGGCAGGGGGGCACCTCTAGACACACAAGTTGATCTTCGTGATCGTTCTCTTAGCCGTGTGCGGTGCCCCCTCCAGCATAATCCTCGATAATATTGTAGCGGTGCTTAGGTGAACCCTGCGACGGTAGAGCATCAAGATCGTCACCACACCGTCGTGCTGACGGAACTCTTCCCCGACACTTTGCTGGATCGGAGTCCGGGGATCGTCATCAAGCTGAACGTGTGCAAAAACTCGGAGGTGCCGTAGTTTCGGTGCTTGATCGGTCGGGCCGTGAAGACGTACGGCTACATCAACCGCGTTGTCATAACGCTTCCGCTGTCGGTCTACGAGGGTATGTATACTACACTCTCCCCTCTCGTTGCTATGCATCACCATGATCTTGTGTGTGCGTAGGAAAATTTTGAAATTACTATGTTCCCCAACAATATCATGCACCTAAAACAGAGCTACGAGCATGGTGATATGACATGTCAAAGGTGAGCACATAATGTGAGGGATTCAGGACTTAGACGAAAAATACCTTCGGATCTAGGGTTGACCCGGGCACGGAAACCGATGCGGTGGCGGATCTCGCCAGAGTAGCGGGATGCGGTGGTCAGAGTTCACGGGAGAGGAAGCCGGTGAGGGGGGTGAGGCAGATCCGGGCATGGGGGTGTAACGCCCTCGATGCGGCTATATCTCCCATGTGTCGAAGCACGACTTTGAGGCATAACCGCATTGAAAGCAATGTCGCAAGTGAGGTAATCTTCACACAACCCATGTAATACAATAGGGGGAAAAGATACATAGTTGGCTTACAATCGCCACTTCACACAATTACATGAATAAACATTACATCAACCAAATACACTCATGATCCGACTACGGAACCAAAATAAAAGAAGAACCCCAAATGCGACAAAGGTCCCCGATCGACCCCAACTGGGCTCCACTACTGATCAACTAGAATGAAACAACACAAAGAACAAGATCTTCATCGAGCTCCTCCTGAGCTTGGTTGCGTCATCTGCAAGGTAACCTCGGCACCTGCAAGCTGGTTTTAGAAGTATCTGTGAGCCACAGGGACTCAGCAATCTCGCACCCTCGCGATCAAGACTATTTAAGCTTATGGGTAAGGTGAAAGTATGAGGTGGAGCTGCAGCAAGCGTCTAGCATGTATGGTGGCTAACATACGCAAAAGAGAGCGAGAAGAGAAGGCAAAGCACGTTCGAGAAATCTATGATCAAGAAGTGATCCTATAACAACCTACGTCAAACATAACTCCAACAACCGTGTTCACTTCCCGGACTCCGCCGGAAAGAGACCATCACGGTTACACACGCTGTTGATTCATTTTAATTAAGGTTAAGTTTAGGTTTTCTACAACCGGATGTTAACAAATTCCCATCTGCCCATAACCGCGGGCACGGCTTTCGAAAGTTCAAATCCCTGCAGGGTGTCCCAACTCAGCCCATCACAAGCTCTCACGGTCAACGAAGGAATAGACCTCCACCCGAGACATTCCGATCAGACTCGGTATCCCGGTACAACAAGACATTTCGACAGTGTAAAACTAAACCAGCAACACCGCCCGAATGTGCCGACAAATCCCGATAGGAGCTGCACATATCTCTTTCTCAGGGCACACTCAGATGAGCTCTCCATACAACTAAAACCAAACCTCGAGTTTCCCCGAGGGGGCGCTGCACGGGACCCTAGTTCGGACCAACACTCAGAGGAGCACTGGCCCGGGGGGGTTAGAATAAAGATGACCCTTGAGTCTGCAGAACCCAAGGGAAGGTGGTAGGTTGTTAGTGCAAATGGTAAAACCAATGTTGGGCATTGCTGGAGGAGCTTTACTTAAGGCGAACTGTCAAGGGGTTCCCATTATAGCCCAACCGCGTAAGAAACGCAAAATCCGGGAACATAACACCGATATGACGGAAACTAGGGCGGCAAGAGTGGAACAAAACACCAGGCATAAGGCCGAGCCTTCCACCCTTTACCAAGTATATAGATGCATTAATTAAATAAGATGTATTGTGATATCCCAAAGTAAACATGTTCCAACAAGGAACAACATCTCCATGTTCCAACAAGGAACAACATCTCCATGTTCCAACAAGGAACAAACTTCAATCTTCACCTACAACTAACAATGCTATAAGAGGGGCTGAGCAAAGCGGTAACATAGCCAATCAACGGTTTGCTAGGACATGGTGGGTTAGAGGTTTGACATGGCATTTGGGAGGCTTGAAAGCAAAAGGTAGGCATCGTAGCATTGGCATAGCAAAAGAGCGAGCATCTAGCAAAGCAAAGATAATAGTGATTTCGAGGGTATGATCATCTTGCCTGAAATCCCGCAAGGAAGAAGAACGAGTCCATGAAGAAGACAAACGGTCGTAGTTGAACGAATCCTCACAACACCACGTTACCGGAACCAACCCGAAGAAGCAACACCGGAAAGAAGCAAACAACATAGTAAACAACCAACGCATAGACATGGCATGATGCACAAACAATTATGATGCATGTCCGGTTTAATGAAGCATGGCATGGCAAAATGCACAAACAATCCTACAAATTAAGTGGAGCTCAATATGCAACGAGTTGCATATTGCCAAAACACCACAACAATTATTTAGTTCTCTCTCGTTTATGTACCCCAACAATATTAAATGTTGATTAACATGGAAAGAGGTGAAGCGCAACAAAACTACCTATCTAGGCAAGTTTAAATGAGGCCGGAAACAATGAACAACATTTCCGGAAACTCCTCATATGCATATATTAGGTTTGGTACTGTTCTTCCCTTAACATTATTTTAGAGTTGTTTAACATGCAAAGTGAAGCCACCATGTTAAACTAGGCATTTTTCTACCCCATTTACATATGAAGTTTATTAAATTCGGAGTTACGGTTCATTAGTTATGAATTAAAGCATTTTAGCATGGCATAGGGGCAAATTTAAACAAACATCATTTTAAATATTTTAAACATGGATGAAAATGACACAATATGAAACTAGACACAATTTTAAGCATTTTTCATATATAAAACATTTTAATATGATGCATCATTTGTAAGTTACAATATGCATGATCATGAAGGGGTTTTCTGCAAAACTGTGTTCTCTGGAAATTAGACAAATTCGCAGCGGGGAAAAAAACACTACATGGGCCGAAAACTGAGCAGAGGCCCAACAGAACAGAAAAAAAATGGGAGGCGCTGGGATGTGGGTGGCCTCACCCATGGGCTAGGCCCAGTCAAAGGAGGCAGGGCAGGCCGGATCAGGCTTGAGGCCAGGGCGTGGCGACGTGGAGAGGGGCCGGCTCGGGAGGACCTGGGCCTTGGGCGCCGCTGGGCCTTGTGCGAGAAGACCCAGGCGCGGGCGACGTGGATTTCGTCCACGCTGGCGCTGGGACAAGTCAACGAGGGTGCGGCGCCGGTCTCCTCGTTCAGGAAGCAGGGGATGCAGGTGTCGATGGCTGCGGACGCCGAACGGATCCGGGCGGAGCCTCGCCGGAATGAAGCAGGAGCGGCGGCGCGGGACGCAGAGGAGGGTCACCGCGGCGGGCGCGACGCTGGAGAGGTAGCGGGCTTGGCGCGGCAGGAGGCAGGCGGCGGACGGGACGGGCGCAGGGGAAGGGGCGGCTTGGCGTTGCAGGAAGCAGTAGAGGCCGGCGGCGAGGCTGGAGGTCGACGGCGAGGGGAAACGGCGGCGGAGCAGCGGTTCCAGGCGGAAGGCGAGGATCTCCGGCGAGGTAGGCAGGGGCTCTTCCTCCTCTGTCTGCTCTTGACAGAGGGATGAAGCGCGACGCAGAGGAGACCAGGAAGACGGGGACGAGCGTGTTCCTATGCTCGGATTGGTCGAAGACGAGGCCTGAAGGGCGGCATCCATGCGTCGGGGCGGCGTGCTTGGAGCTTGGTTACCTGAGAGGACGGCCATGGCGGGTATTAGAGAGAGATAGGGAGGAGATGACGCCAGGGAGAAGGGAAAAAGGAGAGGGGCGCGAGGGGCTGGCCTGGCGACGGCTCCGTTGCTGCTGCTGGACGAGGAGGAGGAGGCAGGAGCAGGGGGCCTCGGTTGCTGCTGCTGCGGTGGCGCTCGACGGGGTCTGGTGGCTGCGCTGGTTTGGGGAAGAAGGAGCTCGGGCAGTGGTTGGCTGTGGTTTGGATCGAGGAAAACTAGGGGAAGGAGATTTGGCCAGGTGGTGTGGGCTCTAGTCGATCTGATGCTGAAAACGAGGAAGGGAGAGATTGGCTGCGGTTTGAATCGATGGGAGGAGCTGGTTTTTTTTTTTTGAGAAAGCGATGGGAGGAGCTGGTTGGTGCGAAGGGGATCCCTAGCACACCTGGCCAAACGGGCCGGCCCGGCACGGCACGGCCCAGCCCGTGCTAATCGTGCCTGGCCCGGCACGGCCCGCCGTGGCACGTTTAATAGCCGAGCCGTGCCGTGCCGGCCCACGGTCGTGGCTCTCTGGCCCAGGCACGGCCTGATTATTAAACGGGCCGGCCCGTGGCACGTTTAGCACGCTGGCCCATCTGATTTTTAGCCTGTTGGGCTGTATTTTAGGCCTATTGGGCTGTAATTTAGGTCATATATATAAAAAAATTCCAAAAAAAAATTAAACGGGTCGTGCCGTGTCGGCCCGCGTGCCCAGCCTCCAGGCCCAGGCATGGCCCATGGCGTGCCGCGTGCCCGGCCTAGCCCGTTTAGCTCGGGCCGTGCCGTGCCTGGGCCGTGCCGTTCCTGCGTGCTACCGGGCCGGCCCAGTTAGCACGGCCCGTTTGGCCAGCTATAATCCCTAGGTGGGAGAATGACAGTGGCGGCGTCGGAGGATTAGATGGATGGATGGGACAGCTAGGGTTTCATCTGTGAATAAATAGTAGGTGGGTTAGATTAGGGGCTATCCGGACCCTTCGATCGTAATCGGACGGTCGCGAATAAATAGGCTAGGAAGGCCAAATAAGAAAACGGTGACGTTTTGTAAACGTTTGGGGATGATCCGGATCCAACGGTGACGATTGCTCGGGTCGGATCCGGGACAACTTTTCGGACGCGCGCGCGAGGAGGGCCGCGGGCACTGTGCAAAGAGGGGTTAGGCAAACGAGGTCAAGTGTGTGGACTGAGAGGAGAGAGGGGAATGCAACCCGGCAACCGTTTTCAGAGACCGAAAACGTCCGACGTTAGACCGACTATAATGTCGCTATAGTTATCCGTTGGGGCATCAAACGATCTCCGAATGCGATGAAACTTGACAGGCGATCTATCTACACTATAATAAGACCACATGTCAACTCTCATCCCATTCCGAGAACATTTTCCGGCCACTTATAACATACTATTTCGGACATGCCGCGGGCGCGTGCAAGTGTGGTTGGGCTCAGAACGGACAACGGAGAGAACTCGGAGAACCCGGACGGATGCAAGTTTTGAAAACATGATGATGCAATGCACATGATGACATGGCAAGATGCAACACGCAAGCGAATGACACGGCAACGACAACAAATAACTGAACGACACCTGGCACATCGGTCCCGGGGCGTCACAGGGGGCCCCGGATCCGGCACTGTTGGTGGCCGACGATGGGCCTGGTGACGGCGGACGAGGGCGCCCGGTGGCGGAGCTGGTCGCCGGCAATGGCGCAAAGGCGGCGGAGTCCGGCGCGGGCGCAGGGAGGTGGAGGCGCTACGGAGGCGTGCGGTGGCGCGCGAAGCGGAGCGAC
>NC_041384.1:66733029-66830022 GCF_002162155.2 Triticum dicoccoides | reverse complement strand
TAGCGGCGGCGCGGGCCTGGGCGGGAAACGCCCGGGCCCGGTGGGCCGCGGCAGCGGGGGAGGCGCATGAGGACAGGTGGCGCAACGTGGTTGGCTCGGGCGGCGGCGAAGGCGACGTGGCGTCTCCCGGTTGGCCGGGGCGACGTGTCCGGCGGACACGTCTGGCGGCGCGAGGGGATGAGGGTTAGGGTTTCGTCCGCAATTTCGGGGAGAGGGACATATATATAGATAGGGGGAGTTAGGAGAGTCCAAATGAGGTGCGGTTTTCACCCACATGATCGTGATCCAATGATGGAGAGCATGGATGGGGTTTAGATGGGCTAGTGGGCTGTTTTGGTGGGGTGCTGGGCTGCAAAGAGAGAGGGGCTTTTGCGGTTACCCGGTTAACCGTCGGGGCATCAAACGACCTCCAAATGGAACGAAATTTGACAGGCGGCCTACCGGTGATGTACCAAGGCCACTGGACAAATATCGACCCATTCCAATAATGTTTTTCTCCTGTTCACAGAACAAGATTAGAGGGGTGCAACGGGTGCATGTGTGAGTGTCGGATTCTGAAACGGACAACGGGGAAAAAGACCGGATGCATGAGACGAACACGAATGCAAACGAGATGCACATGACGACATGTGATGAAATGCATGAAATGAACAAAATGCAAAATGAGGACAAAACCCAGCCACGGAGGAAATAACATATCACGTAGCCGGAAATGGCAAGAGTTGGAGTTACAATTATGGAAAATTACATCCGGGGTGTTACAACTCTCCACCACTACAACAGGATCTCGACCCGAGATCTAGGACTGAAAGAACTCTGAATATTCAGAACGGAGGTGATCCTCGCGCTCCCAGGTGGCTTCTCGGTCGGAATGGTGAGACCACTTAACTTTCAGGAATTTGATCGACTTGTTGCGAGTTTTGCGCTTGTTTTCTTCAAGAATGGCAACGGGATGCTCATGATAAGAGAAATCTTCTTGGAGATCAATCTCTTCGAAGTTGATAGTGCGCTCAGGCGTCTTGAAGCACTTGTGAAGCTGTGACACGTGAAACACATCGTGCACATTTGTGAAGTTGGACGGAAGCTCGAGTTGATAGGCGAGGTCGCCTCTTTTGCCAATGATCTTGAAAGGACCCACGTATCTCGGGTCAAGGTTCCCTTTGATACCGAAGCATCGAGTGCCTTTCATTGGATTGATGTGGAGGTAGACATGGTCTCCGATCTCGAAAGATAAGTCGCGGTGCTTGCTATTGTAGTAACTCGTCTGGCGCGATTGCACGGCTTTGAGATTTTCACGGATGACGTTACACATTTCTTCAGCTTCTATGATCAAGTCGTTGCCAAGAAGTTGGCGTTCACCAGTCTCGGACCAATTAAGAGGAGTACGTCACTTTCTGCCATAAAGAATTTCAAATGGGGTCTTGCTCGAACTTGCTTGGAAGCTGTTGTTGTAGGAGAACTCGGCATATGGGAGACAATCTTCCCACTTCATACCGAAAGAGATGACACAAGCTCCAAGCATGTCTTCGATGATTTGATTGACTCACTGAAAGTGCAACTATCCCTGGGTGGTTTTGGTAATTCCTAACAACATATAGCTCATTGAGATAATGCTATTTCAAGATAAATGTTTTAGGAAAGCTCAATGATTGGCATGGAATGGATTATAAAGTGGACCCCTCAAAATGCTAAGGACAAAAGATTGGCTCAAGCTCAAAGCACAAGACTCTACATTTTACTTTTAGTGATCCAAGATCACATTGAGTCCATAGGAAAAGCCAATACTATTAAAATGGGATCAGGTGTTGCTTAATGAGTTACTTTCTCAAAATGCTTAGTGATATGCTCCAAAAACCCTCAACTACTTTATCATATCCACATATGTCCCAAACCAAAAGTCAAACTCGGCCCCACCGAAATCTTCTATCCGGCGCCACTGAGTTCACTTAACGTAGCCACTGCCAGAAACTCTAGTCACTTCGGTCTCACCGATAGGGATCTCGGTCTCACCGAGATGGGATTGCAAACTCTCTGTTTCCCTTCGTAACGTTTCGGTCTAACCGAGATGAGCGATCGGTCCCACCGAGATTGCAATCCAACTCTCTGTTTCCCCTTCATAACGTTTCGGTCTAACCAAAATGAGCGAATCGGTCCCACCGAGTTTGCCTGACCAACTCTCTGTTTTCCTATTACCAAAATCGGTCCCACCGAGTTTGTGTAATCGGTCTCACCGAGATTACGTTGTGCCCTAATCCTAATGGAATCGGTCCAACCGAGTTGACATGTTGGTCCCACCGAAAATCCTAATGTTCACATTTTGAACTAAATCGGTATGACCGAGTTTCATGATTCGGTCCCACCGAGTTTGGTGATTTGTGTGTAACGGTTAGATTTTGTGTGGAGGCCATATATACCCCTCCACCCACTCTTCATTCATGGAGAGAGCCACCAGAATATGCCTACACTTCCAACATACATTTTCCGAGAGAGAACCACCTACACTTGTGTTGAGGTCAAGATATTCCATTCCAACCACATAAATCTTGATCTCTAGCCTTCCCCAAGTTGCTTTCCACTCAAATCATCTTTCTACCAAATCCAATCCTATGAGAGAGAGTTGAGTGTTGGGGAGACTATCATTTGAAGCACAAGAGCAAGGAGTTCATCATCAACACACCATCTATTACCTTTTGGAGAGTGGTGTCTCCAAGATTGGTTAGGTGTCACTTGGGAGCCTCCGTCAAGATTGTGGAGTTGAACCAAGGAGTTTGTACGGGCAAGGAGATCGCATACTTCATGAAGATCTACCCTAGTGAGGCAAGTCCTTCATGGGCGATGGCCATGGTAGGATAGACAAGGTTGCTTCTTCGTGGACCCTTCGTGGGTGGAGCCCTCCGTGGCTCGTGCAACCGTTACCCTTCGTGGCTTGAAGTCTCCATCAACGTGGATGTATGATAGCACCACCTATCGAAACCACGCCAACAATCTCCGTGTCTACATTGCGTTTGCTCCCTCCAAACTCCTCCATTTACCTTCTTATGCAATTGTTTTACATTCCGCTTCTATACTCTTAGAATTGCATCTGTAGGTTGATTACTTGTATTGTGCTAAGTTGCTAAAATCTGCTAAGACTTAAAATTGGGAAAAGGGTAGATTTTTATTTGGTCAAGAAGTCTAATAACCCCCCTCTAGACATACTTTCGATCCTACCAGTGGTATCAGAGCATTGGTCTCCATTTGGATTTGATTTCCATAGTTTTTGGTGATCATAGCCTTGGTTTCACAACCTAGGAGAGTATGGCATCTAGTGAGGGAAATTACCACCATAGAGGTCCTTACTTTGATGGTACAAATTTTGCTAGTTGGAAGCATAAGATGAAAATGCATATTCTTGGACATAACCCCGCCGTTTGGGCTATTGTGTGTATTGGCTTGCAAGATGAATTCCTTGATGGGAGAGAACCGAACCGTGAAGCTAGCGCGAAAGAGTTGAAGATGCTGCAATACAATGCTCAAGCTTGTGATATTCTCTTCAATGGATTGTGCCCCAAAGAATTCAACAAAATCAGCCGTCTTGAGAATGCAAAGGAAATTTGGGATACTTTGATTGATATGCACGAAGGTACCGACTCCGTCAAGGAATCCAAATTGGATGTGCTTCAAAGTCAACTTGACAAGTTCAAAATGATGGATGGTGAAGGTGTTGCTGAAATGTACTCTAGGCTTGCTCTCATCACAAATGAGATTGCCAGCTTAGGAAGTGAAGAGATGACCGATAGATTCATCATCAAGAAGATCCTAAGAGCCTTGGATTGAAAATATGGTACCATGTGCACATTGATCCAAATGATGCCCAATTACAAAGATCTCAAGCCAACGGAAGTCATTGGAAGAATTGTTGCTCATGAGATGTCACTCAAGGAGAAGGAAGAGCTTCACAACAAGTCAAGTGGTGCTTACAAAGCCTCATGTGATGCTCCCACATCATCAAGTGAGAAACAAACCTTCAAAGAAGAATTGAGCCTAATGGTGAAGAACTTCAACAAGTTTTACAAGAGTAGAAGCAAGGAAAGAAGTTCCAAGTCAAGGTCCTACAATGACAAAAGATCTTCTAGTCATGAGCGAAATTGCTACAATTGTGGAAGACCCGGAAACTATTCCAATGAGTGTACGGCTCCCTACAAAAGAAGAGAATATTCTCCTAAAAGAAGGAGTAGAAGAGAAGAATCACCACCAAGAGAGAGAAGGAGTAGAGATGACCGTTATGAATGAAGAACATCACAAAGAAGCAATGACTCGGGAAGGAAGGACAAGTCATCAAAGAGCTACACAAAACAAAGACATCAAGCTCATGTTGGTGAATGGATATCCGGCTCCGACTCGGACGATCACTTCGAGAGAAGTTATCACTCTGACTCCGAATATACTCAAGATGAAGGTGCTGCCAGTCTAGCACTTGTGTCAACCAACTCCTACGACATATTTGAGTCACCAAATGAAGGGATTGGAAGATGCTTCATGGCTAAAGGCCCAAAGGTATCACACCCCGAGTATGTTGATTTCAATAGTGATGAAGATGATTTGCTAGGTGATGATGATTTACTTGTTGACAACTCTAGTTATGAAAACTATGATGAACTTGCTACTAATCATGATAATCAAGATAAAACGAATGACAATGATAAGAAGGAGATTGAGCGTCTAACTAAAGAACTAAACACTCTTAAGTTAGCTCATGAAACTATCTTGGAAGATCATCAAGAACTTTTGAAGACTCATGAGAAACTACGGTTTGAAAAGCTCAACCTTGCGCAAGAGCATGAGTTCTTAAAAGTAATCAATGATGATCTTCATAAGAAAAGTTCTTCTTACATTGCCAAGTGTTTACTCTTGTCTACTTACATGCCACAAGTTAAATCTAGCAACAAGAACAAGAAAGATTCTTCTTCTAGTAGTAACAACAATCATGCTAAATACAATGTTGTTGCATCTAGTAGTTCTCTTGATTCCACTAATGATCCTCTTAGCCAAGTTACACTTGAGCAAGAAAATAGCTTATTGAAGGGAATTATAGAGAAAGGTGTTTACAAGAGCCTTGCCGGAAGTAAGCAATTTGAGGAAATTGTACGCAAGTAAGGAAGCCACCGGAAGAATCAAGGTGTTGGTTTTGAATGAAAGTTCAATGCCAATGGAGATGAGTGGGAAGAATATCAATACCCCAAGACGAAGTTTGTTCCTCAACAAGAGAAGTATGATCCTACTTCTTTCCAAGGGACACAAGCTCAAGATGATCTTCCACCACAAGACCACAAGCTGAAAGGCAAGGACAAGCTTCAAGAGGAGATTGATGCATTTGAAGAAGCACCTAAGGCCTTGGTCAAGTGGGTTCCCAAGACTACATCAAGTTCCACTTTATCAAGTACGACTACAACTCCAAGGATTCCCATCAAGGTGGTGTGGATCTCTAAGAAGAAGAACTAGAGAGTTCTTGAGGGTGACCCCGCCAACATACTCCACTCTTATCATCTTGGCAAGGACAAGTGCAAAACAACTTCCCTATCTTGCACTAGTTCGAGGAGTCACAAACCCTCTTATTGGTAAGACAAGGGACAAGGTAACCTAATGCTTTCATGGACATCATCCAATGTGAACATCACTCTATGTCTATGGAAATCCTTGTTTGTTCCTTGTGGGACTAACCTATGTAGGTATTGAAAGTGCAACTCACTCCAAAGGATTGCTCCGAATGATCTATATCAACATTGAGCATCTACATCTTCAACACCTACATGAAGTCATCATCGACAAAACCCAAGGTTAGTTCATCCCTCTTAGGGGGGATATCACATCTAGGGGAGCTTTACTCTAATCAATTGAGATAAACCAACTCTAATGATGTGAGCACAACAATGCTTTATGTAAAAGTGGCAACCCCACTTGTGCTTAAACGATGAGTATGACCTATGATCAAATGTTCTCATTTGACTCCTAAGTCAATATACTCATATATAGATGACCTAGTCATCGCCAAATTGCTTGATAGATGCTAGAGTGACTGTGCATGCTTTGTCACATATTTCATTTGTCATTTTATTGTGTGAGCATGTTGGATGCATATTTGACTCATTCGAGGACATCCATTTGTTGCTTTGATTGTTTGGTTTTTTATCTTTTGCCAAATGGATGGACAAGAATGCCTAAGAACTCTCTCTAGCTATCTATGCTTTTCTCGTCTCAAACTCTATTCATGCTACATCACAAAGTTTGATCAAGTCAGATTCAAACCACTCTGTGTGAGGAGCACTTGGAGTCCCCGATTCGTCATAGAATTAAACTTCCAAAACCTCTTTGTGCATTTCGGTATGACCGAGTCATCCATTTCGGTCACACCGAGTTCACTAAGTTGATCTAGGTTTCAATCTCGATGCAACTGATTTGAACTTTTCGGTCACACCAAGTTGCAGCAACCGCTTACGATTCTGCATCTTGGTGCCACTGAGTTGTTCCATTCGGTCACACCGAGAGGGTCGGGATATATAAACCCATGGGTGAGATTTTGGAAATTTCTTCAAAACCTCTCAGCCCGCACGTATCCTGCTCTGCCGCCTCGGGTGTCCGGATCGTCCTCTCATCGCCAGTGACCTACCGCCGCTGGTTTCCAATGCCGTCAATGGATTTCTGCCCCTCCGTTGCCGCCGTAGCGAACTCGGCTGAATTAGGGTATGAGTTCGATCCTTTGTGCTATTCTTTTAACTCCGATTCATAGAACATTGCTTTGCCATGATCATGACCACGTATGCAATCAATCTATCCACTGAAAACATCCTTTAGATTAGATTGGATTTGAAAATTTAGGGTTAGGTCTCCGCCAAACTCATCTCTGACCGACCGAATTATAGAAATCGATCTCATCGATTTGGCTTAGGCCATTGCAATTGCACTTTCGGTCTGACCAAAAACTGCAAATCGGTGTGACCGGGTTCGATTCTTTGTGAAACCCTAGCAGTCTCGGTGCCACCAAACTGTGACTCGGTCTGACCGAGTTCACTAGTTTAGGTTCCAAAAGCTGCTTCGGTATCACCGAGTTTACAAATCGGTAGCTCCGAAATGCTTTCTGTGAAGAACTAAAACTAAGTTTTTAAGTCATCTTTTTGCAAAAACTCTGTACTTTGTGATGCTCATCCACTCTACCCCATCTATATCTATTCACAGGGTGTACTGTCAGTAAGTTTGTAGATATGTCTGACCAGAGCGACAGCCAGAACAAGTTAGAGGAACATGTGCAATTGAGTGAGGGCACTAGTCCCTCTAGCACTTCTGATGATGGCAGCAGGAGCACACCAAGCAACTTGCCCAAAGTAGCCACCAGGTCAAGGAAGAAGAAAACCTCAGATTCTGAAGATGAGGACTATGTGGCTGTTGAGGAGGAAGTCAGCTCCAAGAAGAAGGTGCTGAAGAAGGAATATGGCACAGCTGCATCAACTAAGCCTGGCTTGCACAGGAAGGCCCCTGCCAAGAGGGTGCCAACCTTAAAGGTGAGAGCCTCCACCGCTGAAACCTCCAAGCCAATTGAAGAGGTTGTTGGAGAAGGAAAGAAGAGGAAGGAAAGGGTCAAGAAGACTAATGCCAGAGTGCTTGGTAGATCCTCCATCATGAGAGACCCAAAAGAAGAGGAGGAGGAAGAGGATGCTGCACCAGCTCCCAAGTCTCAAAAGCTTATGGGAGATGCAATTAAGTCAGGACCTGCTCCATCTAAGCCCAAATCTTCTCCCAAGGCTGCTGCTTAGAAACCCCCAAAACCCAAGAGGAACACCAGGAGTATACCTGTTGAGGAGAAGAACAAGGCCCCAGTGCCTGAGACTGAAGAAGAGGATGATGAATCCCTTGTTTTGAGGAAGTTGAAGCCCAAAATTCCCGACCACAATGATGCTCATCCAGTCGCTGAGGACATGCACATCAAGAAAGATGTAGGACTGAGATTATGGAGATAGTCTGATCCCTATGCTGTTAGGAGGAGGACCGCAGTTGACTACAGGTTCCATACAAAGGAAGAACAAGACTTCTATGAGACAATTTTTCTTGACAAGAAGCCCATTGTGTGTACATGAAATGGATGGATTGGGAATACATCCAGGAGAATGAAGATCACTTCCCATGAGTATATGACAACTTTAAGGCATGTGGAGTAGATGAATTTGTTGGACAAAAGCTCACTAAATGGAATGATGAGCTGACCATGCAGTTTTACTCCACTGCCCACTTCTATCCAGATGGAAGGATATTATGGATGTCTGAGGGTACTAGGTACCAATCCACAGTTGAGGAGTGGGCCAAGCTAATCAATGCCCCCGAAGAACATGAAGATGACTTGGATGTGTATGCCAAGAAAAAGAAGGATCACAACTCCATGGCAAACATATACAAGGAGATCCCAGATAAAGCTTTGGAGACACACAAGCTTGGATCTGTACATTTCTTGCTGTATGGTCTGCCTACTATCAACTAGATCTTAAGGCACACTCTCCTACCCAAGTCAGGAGATCACAAGATGATCAGAGGACACTCCATCAACATGCTGCAAATCTTTCATGTCCCTCAGAAGTTCAAAGTTATGAGCTTGATTGTAGAAACAATCAAGAGGACTGCTGCGGATTAAAAGAGGAGTTGTGGGTATGCTCCACATATTCTGGAGCTCATCAATTCTAATATGGGCACATGAATTTATTTGTTGGACAAGGAGCATCTACCCTTACGTCCTAAATTTGAAGACAACGTTGTTGTGATGAATGAGGAGGAACCATCATCCGCTCAAGTCCAGGAAAAGAGAGCCAAGGCTAAGGCTTAGAAAGCTGCAAGGATGCCAAGCGCAGAAGAAGCATCTCAAGTTTTACTCAAAACAAAACAAGATCAATTAGGCTATCTAATTCAAGCTACACTGAGGATTGAGAAGGGCTTGGCCACCCTGACTCAGAATCAGGAGAGCCTGGAGAGGATTGTGGAGACAAAGTTCTATGATCTTGATCTGAAGGTGACTGAGATTCAGACTGCAGTTGAGCAGCTTCAGGAGGAAGCAGAGGAGAGGAAAGTAAAGGCAACTACTGATGCTTTTCAGCATGTGCGACGAGGTCCAAGGTCTGCTGCAGTGCCAGTTTCGGATGCTAGAGCTACAATGTCAGCACCAGCAGCTACAGCCCCAGTGCCACCTCCAGCACCGACTCCACCTCCATCAGCTCCAACTACATCATCGGAAGCATTCATCCTTGGAGTTCTCTCTACACCACCTCCCGAAGACCAAGCCTGAGAGACGTATAGCACTATGCATTTTCGAACTTTTTGGTAACTTGTTACCAAAGGGGGAGAAATATGTATGGATCATAGGCTTCGAGAGAGAGTGTCTTGCTTTTTATCTCTCTTGCTTTTGGTTGAACTGTTTATTGTGTGCTTGTGTGAGATACTTTATGTCCTTAAGTCCTTGAGAGATACTTATGTGATCATGTAGTTGATCATTTGCTACCTCAATGCTTGTTGAATGATGCTATCTTTTATATCTCACATATGATCATTCACTTGCTTGGTGATGAGTGCATGCTATTAATTTCTATCATTTTGAGCGCTCCACCAAGATGTATGTGACATGGAAGAGTAACCCATGAACCTAATCGATTGTGCATTTGCATTCAAAAGCAAAATTTTAAATAATGCACAAATTTAGGGGGAGCTCTTGCTTATCACATACTTCTCAAAGTGACAATGTATTTCAATCTTATTATCATTTGTCGAAGCTTTGATCTATATGTTGTAATCAATTACCAAAAAGGGGGAGATTGAAAGTGCAACTATCCATGGGTGGTTTTGGTAATTCCTAACAACATATAGCTCATTGAGCTCATGCTATTTCAAGATAAATGTTTCAGGAAAGCTCAATGATTGGCATGGCATGGATTAGAAAGTGGACCCCTCAAAATGCTAATGACAAAAGATAGGCTCAAGCTCAGAGCACAAGACTCTACATTTTACTTTTAGTGATCCAAGATCACATTGAGTCCATAGGAAAAGCCAATACTATTAAAAGGGGATGAGGTGTTGCTTAATGAGTTACTTGCTCAAAATGCTCCAAAAACCCTCAACTACTTTCTCATATCCACATATGTCCCAAACCAAAAGTCAAACTCGGCCCCACCGAAATCTTCTATCCAGCGCCACCGAGTTCACTTGACATAGCCACTGCCAGAAACCCTAGTCACTTCGGTCTCACCGATAGGGATCTCGGTCTCACCGAGATGGGATTGCAAACTCTCTGTTTCCCTTCGTAACGTTTTGGTCTAACTGAGATGAGCGATCGGTCCCACCGAGATAGCAATGCAAACTCTCAGTTTCCCTTTGTAACGTTTCGGTCTAACTAAAATGAGCGAATCAGTCCCACCAAGTTTCCCTGACCAACTCTTTGTTTTCCTATTACCAAAATTGGTCCCACCGAGTTTGTGTAATCGGTCTCACCGAGATTACGTTATGCCCTAACCCTAATGGAATCGGTCCAACCGAGTTGACATGTCGGTCCCACCGAAAATCCTAACGTTCACATTTTGAACTAAATTGGTATGACCGAGTTTTATGATTCGGTTCCACCGAGTTTGGTGATTTGTGTGTAACGGTTAGATTTTGTGTGGAGGCTATATATGTTGGGGAACGTTGCAGAAAACAAAAATTTTCCTACGGTTTCACCAAGATCCATCTAGGAGTTCATCTGGCAACAAGTGATTAGATGCATCTACGTACCTTGTAGATAGCGAGCGGAAGTGTTCAAAGAACGGGGATGATGTAGTCGAACACGACGTGATCCAAATCACCGGAGATCCTAGCACCGAACGGACGGCACCTCCGCGTTCAACACACGTACGGAACAGCCACGTCTCCTCCTTCTTGATCCAGCAAGGGGGGAGGAGAGGTTGAGGGAGATGGCACCAGCAGCAGCACGACGGCGTGGTGTTTGATGGAGCTGCAGTACTCCGGCAGGGCTACGCCAAGCACTATGGAGGAGGAGGAGTTGTTGGAGAGGGAGAAGGAGGCAACCAACGGCCTAGGTATGAAGTCCCTCCTTTCCCCCACTATATATAGGAGGGCCAAGGGGGGGTGGCCGGCCCTAGGAGATCCAATCTCCTAGGGGGCGGCGGCCAAGGGGGGTTTCCCTCCCCCCCAAGGCACCTAGGAGGTGCCTTCCCCTCCTAGGACTCTTCCCCCTTCAAACCCTAGGCGCATGGGCCTATGTGGGGCTGGTGCCCTTGGCCCATGTAGGCCAAGGCGCACCCCCTACAGCCCATGTGGCCCCCCGGGACAGGTGGACCCACCCGGTGGACCCCCGGGACCCTTCTGGTGGTCCCGGTACAATACCGATAACCCCGAAACTTGTCCCGATGCCCGAAACAGGACTTTCCATATATAAATCTTTACCTCCGGACCATTCCGGAACTCCTCGTGACGTCCGGGATCTCATCCGGGACTCCGAACAACATTCGGGTTACTGCATATACATATCCCTACAACCCTAGCGTCACTGAACCTTAAGTGTGTAGACCCTACGGGTTCGGGAGACATGTAGACATGACCGAGATTGCTCTCCGGTCAATAACCAACAGCGGGATCTGGATACCCATGTTGGCTCCCACATGCTCCACGATGATCTCATCGGATGAACCATGATGTCGAGGATTTAATCAACCCCGTATGCAATTCCCTTTGTCAATCGGTATGTTACTTGCCCGAGACTCGATCGTCGGTATCCCAATACCTTGTTCAATCTCGTTACCGGCAAGTCACTTTACTCGTACCGCAATGCATAATCCCGTGACCAGACACTTGGTCACTTTGAGCTCATAATGATGATGCATTACCGAGTGGGCCCAGTGATGCCTCTCCGTTATCCGGAGTGACAAATCCCAGTCTCGATCCGCATAAAACAATAGATACTTTCAGAGATACCTGTAATGCACCTTTATAGTCACCCAGTTACGTTGTGACGTTTGATACACCCAAAGCACTCCTACGGTATCCAGGAGTTACACGATCTCATGGTCAAAGGAAAAGATACTTGACATTAGAAAAGCTCTAGAAAACGAACTACACGATCTCACGCTATGCTTAGGATTGGGTCTTGTCCATCACATCATTATCCTAATGATGTGATCCCGTTATCAATGACATCCAATGTCCATAGCCAGGAAACCATGACTATCTATTGATCAACGAGCTAGTCAACTAGAGGCTTACTAGGGACATGTTGGTGTCTGTTATTCACACATGTATTACGATTTCCGGATAATACAATTATAGCATGAATAAAGACAATTATCATGAACAAAGAAATATAATAATAATGCTTTTATTATTGCCTCTAGGGCATATTTCCAACAGTCTCCCACTTGCACTAGAGTCAATAATCTAGTTACAATGTGATGAATCGAACACCCATGGAATTCTGGTGTTGATCATGTTTTGCTCTAGGGAGAGGTTTAGTCAACGGATCCGCTACATTCAGGTCCGTATGTACTTTACAAATCTCTATGTCTCCATCTTGAACATTTTCACGAATGGAGTTGAAGCGACGCTTGATGTGCCTTGTCTTCTTGTGAAACCTGGGCTCCTTGGCAAGTGTAATAGCTCCAGTGTTGTCACAGAAGAGCTTGATCGTCCCCGACGCATTGGGTATGACTCCTAGGTCGGTGATGAACTCCTTTATCCAAATTGCTTCATGTGCTGCCTCCGAGGCTGCCATGTACTCCGCTTCACATGTAGGTCCCACCACGACGCTCTGCTTGCAACTGCACTAGCTTACTGCCCCACCATTCAAAATATACACGTATCCGGTTTGTGACTTAGAGTCATCCAGATCTGTGTCGAAGCTAGCGTCAACGTAACCCTTTACGACGAGCTCTTCGTCACCTCCATAAACGAGAAACATTTCCTTAGTCCTTTTCAGGTATTTCAGGATATTCTTGACCGCTGTCCAGTGTTCCTTGCCGGGATTACTTTGGTACCTTCCCACCAAACTTACGGCAAGGTTTACATCAGGTCTGGTACACAGCATGGCATACATAATAGAACCTATGGCTGAGGCATAGGGGATGACACTCATCTCTTCTATATCTTCTGCCGTGGTCGGACATTGAGCTGAGCTCAATTTCACACCTTGCAAAACAGGCAAGAACCCTTTCTTGGACTGATCCATTTTGAACTTCTTCAAAATCTTATCAAGATATGTGCTTTGTGAAAGACCTATGAGGCGTCTCGATCTATCCCTATAGATCTTGATGCCTAATATATAAGCAGCTTCTCCAAGGTCCTTCATTGAAAAACTCTTATTCAAGTAGGCCTTGATGCTGTCCAAGAGTTCTATACCATTTCCCATCAAAAGTATGTCATCTACATATAATATGAGAAATGCTACAGAGCTCCCACTCACTTTCTTGTAAACGCAGGCTTCTCCATAAGTCTGTGTAAACCCAAACGCTTTGATCATCTCATCAAAACGAATGTTCCAACTCCGAGATGCTTGCACCAGCCCATAAATCGAGCGTTGGAGCTTGCACACCTTGTTAGCATTCTTAGGATCGACAAAACCTTCCGGCTGCATCATATACAATTCTTCCTTAAGGAAACCATTAAGGAATGCCGTTTTGACGTCCATTTGCCATATCTCATAATCGTAGAATGCGGCAATTGCTAACATGATTCGGACGGACTTCAGCTTCGCTACCGGTGAGAAAGTCTCATCGTAGTCAACCCCTTGAACTTGTTGATAACCCTTAGCGACAAGCCGAGCTTTATAGATGGTCACATTACCATCCGCGTCTATCTTCTTCTTAAAGATCCATTTATTTTCTATGGCTCGCCGTTCAACGGGCAAGTCAGTCAAAGTCCATACTTCGTTTTCATACATGGATCCTATCTCGGATTTCATGGCTTCTAGCCATTTGTCCGAATCCGGGCCCGCCATCGCTTCTTCATAGTTCGAAGGTGCACTGTTGTCCAACAACATGATTTCCAAGACAGGGTTGCCGTACCATTCTGGTGCGGAACGTGTCCTTGTGGACCTTCGAATTTCAGTAGGAGCTTGATCAGAAGTATCTTGATCATTAATAACTTCTTCTCTAGTCGGTGCAGGTGCCTCAGGAACATTTTCTTGAGTTGCGCCATTTACCGGTTCAAGAGGCAATACTTCATCAAGTTCTACTTTCCTCCCACTTACTTCTTTCGAGAGAAACTCTTTCTCCAGAAAGGATCCATTCCTGGCAACAAAGATCTTGCCTTCGGATCTGAGGTAGAAGGTATACCCATAAGTTTCTTTAGAGTATCCTATGAAGACGCATTTTTCCGACTTGGGTTCGAGCTTTTCAGGTTGAAGTTTCTTGACATAAGCATCGCATCCCCAAACTTTTAGAAACGACAGCTTAGGTTTCTTCACAAACCATAATTCATACGGTGTCGTCTCAACGGATTTCGACGGAGCCCTATTTAAAGTGAATGCGGCAGTCTCTAAAGCATAGCCCCAAAAGGATAGCGGTAAATTGGTAAGAGACATCATAGATCGCACCATATCTAATAGAGTGCGATTACGACGTTCGGATACACCATTACGCTGAGGTGTTCCAGGAGGCATGAGTTGTGAAACTATTCCACATTTTCTTAAGTGTGTGCCAAATTCGTGACTCAAGTATTCTCCTCCACGATCTAATCGTAGAAACTTGATTTTCCTGTCACGTTGATTTTCAACCTCACTCTGAAATTCCTTGAACTTTTCAAAGGTTTCAGACTTGTGTTTCATTAAGTAGACATACCCATATCTACTCAAGTCATCAGTGAGGGTGAGAACATAACGATAGCCACCGCGAGCCTCAACACTCATTGGACCGCACACATCAGTATGTATGATTTCCAATAAGTTGGTTGCTCGCTCCATTGTTCCTGAGAACGGAGTCTTGGTCATTTTTCCCATGAGGCATGGTTCGCACGTGTCAAATGATTCATAATCAAGAGACTCTAAAAGTCCATCTGCATGGAGCTTCTTCATGCGTTTGACACCTATGTGACCAAGGCGGCAGTGCCACAAGTATGTGGGACTATCGTTATCAACTTTACATCTTTTGGTACTCACACTATGAACATGTGTAGTAATACGCTCGAGATTCATTAAGAATAAACCATTGACTATCGAAGCATGACCATAAAACATATCTCTCATATAAATAGAACAACCATTATTCTCAGATTTAAATGAGTAGCCATCTCGTATTAAACGAGATCCTGATACAATGTTCATGCTCAAACTTGGCACTAAATAACAATTATTGAGGTTTATAACTAATCCCGTAGGTAAATGTAGAGGTAGCGTGCCGACGGCGATCACATCGACCTTGGAACCATTCCCGACGCGCATCGTCACCTCGTCCCTCTCCAGTTTTCGTTTATTCTGCAGCTCCTGCTGTGTGTTACAAATATGAGCAACGGCACCAGTATCAAATACCCAGGAGCTACTACGAGTACTGGTAAGGTACACATCAATTACATGTATATCAAATATACCTTTGGTGTTGCCGGCCTTCTTGTCCGCTAAGTATTTGGGGCAGTTCCGCTTCCAGTGACCACTTTTCTTGCAATAAAAGCACTCAGTCTCGGGCTTGGGTCCATTCTTTGGCTTCTTCCCGGCAGCTTGCTTGCTGGGCGCGGCAACTTCCTTGCCGTCCTTCTTGAAGTTCTTTTTACCCTTGCCCTTCTTGAACTTAGTGGTTTTATTCATCATCAACACTTGATGTTCCTTCTTGACTTCTACCTCTGCTGATTCCAGCATTGCAAATACTTCAGGAATGGTCTTTACCATCCCCTGCATATTGAAGTTCATCACAAAGCTCTTGTAGCTTGGTGGAAGCGACTGGAGGATTCTGTCAATGACCGCGTCATCCGGGAGATTAACTCCCAGCTGAGTCAAGCGGTTATGTAACCCATACATAGTGAGTATGTGCTCACTGACATGACTATTTTCCTCCATCTTACAGCTGAAGAATTTGTCAGAGACTTCATATCTCTCGACCCGGGCATGAGCTTGAAAAACCATTTTCAGCTCTTCGAACATCTCATATGCTCCATGTCTCTCAAAACGCTTTTGGAGCCCCGGCTCTAGGCTGTAAAGCATGCCGCACTGAACAAGGGAGTAGTCATCGGAACGTGCCTGCCAAGCGTTCATAACATCTTGTTCTGCAGGGAGAACAGGTGCGTCACCCAGCGGTGCTTGTAGGACATAATCTTTCTTGGCAGCTATGAGGATGATCCTCAGGTTCCGGACCCAGTCCGTATAGTTGCTGCCATCGTCTTTCAGCTTGGTTTTCTCTAGGAACGTGTTGAAATTGAATACAACGTTAGCCATTTGATCTACATGACATATTGTAAAGATTTTAGACTAAGTTCATGATAATTAAGTTCATCTAATCAAATTATTAATGAACTCCCACTCAGATTAGACATCCCTCTAGTCATCTAAGTGTTACACGATCCGAGTCGACTAGGCCATGTCCGATTAACACGTGAGATGGACTAGTCATCGCCGGTGAACATCTTCATGTTGATCGTATCTTCCATACGACTCGTGTTCGACCTTTCGGTCTCTGTGTTCCGAGGCCATGTCTTCACATGCTAGGCTCGTCAAGTTAACCCTAAGTGTTTTTGCATGTGTAAAACTTCTTACACCCGTTGTATGTGAACGTAAGAATCTATCACACCCGATTAACACGTGGTGCTTTGAAACGACGAACTGTAGCAACGGTGCACAGTTAGGGGAGAACACTTCTTGAAATTGTTGTAAGGGATCATCTTATTCACTACCGTCGTTCTAAGTAAACAAGATGCAAAACATGATAAACATCACATGCAATCAAATAATAATAGTGACATGATATGGCCAATATCACATAGCTCCTTTGATCTCCATCTTGGGGCTCCATGATCATCCTTTCACCGTCATACTCATCGACATGTAAGTTGTGATTCCTATTACAATAGCATGAACATCTCATACATGACATATAGATCATTCATCATTCATCACAACTTTGGCCATATCATATCACAAAGCACTTGCTGCAAAAACAAGTTAGACGTTCTCTAATTGTTGTTGCAAGTTTTACGTGGCTGAAGTAGGGTTCTAGCAAGAACGTTTTCTTACCTACGTGAAAGCCACAACGTGATTTGCCAATTGCTATTTACCCTTCATAAGGACCCTTTTCATCGAATCCGATCCGACTAAAGTAGGAGAGACAGACACCCGCTGGCCACCTTATGCAACTAGTGCATGTCAGTCGGTGGAACCTGTCTCACGTAAGAGTACGTGTAAGGTCGGTCCGGGCCGCTTCATCCCACGATGCCGCCGAATCAAGATAAGACTAGTAACGGCAAGCATATTGAACAAAATCAACGCCCACAACTACTTTGTGTTCTACTCGTGCAAGAGAACTACGCATAGACCTAGCTCATGATGCCACTGTTGGGGAACGTTGCAGAAAACAAAAATTTTCCTACGGTTTCACCAAGATCCATCTAGGAGTTCATCTGGCAACAAGTGATTAGATGCATCTACGTACCTTGTAGATAGCGAGCGGAAGCGTTCAAATAACGGGGATGATGTAGTCGAACACGACGTGATCCAAATCACCGGAGATCCTAGCACCGAACGGACGGCACCTCCGCGTTCAACACACGTACGGAACAGCCACGTCTCCTCCTTCTTGATCCAGCAAGGGGGGAGGAGAGGTTGAGGGAGATGGCACCAGCAGCAGCATGACGGCGTGGTGTTTGATGGAGCTGCAGTACTCCGGCAGGGCTACGCCAAGCACTATGGAGGAGGAGGAATTGTTGGAGAGGGAGAAGGAGGCAACCAACAGCCTAGGTATGAAGTCCCTCCTTTCCCCCACTATATATAGGAGGGCCAAGGGGGGGTGGCCGGCCCTAGGAGATCCAATCTCCTAGGGGGCGGCGGCCAAGGGGGGTTTCCCTCCCCCCAAGGCACCTAGGAGGTGCCTTCCCCTCCTAGGACTCTTCCCCCTTCAAACCCTAGGCGCATGGGCCTATGTGGGGCTGGTGCCCTTGGCCCATGTAGGCCAAGGCGCACCCCCTACAGCCCATGTGGTCCCCCGGGACAGGTGGACCCACCCGGTGGACCCCCGGGACCCTTCCGGTGGTCCCGGTACAATACCGATAACCCCGAAACTTGTCCCGATGCCCGAAACAGGACTTTCCATATATAAATCTTTACCTCCGGACCATTCCGGAACTCCTCGTGACGTCCGGGATCTCATCCGGGACTCCGAACAACATTCGGGTTACTGCATATACATATCCCTACAACCCTAGCGTCACTGAACCTTAAGTGTGTAGACCCTACGGGTTCGGGAGACATGTAGACATGACCGAGATCGCTCTCCGGTCAATAACCAACAGCGGGATCTGGATACCCATGTTGGCTCCCACATGCTCCACGATGATCCCATCGGATGAACCACGATGTCGAGGATTTAATCAACCCCGTATGCAATTCCCTTTGTCAATCGGTATGTTACTTGCCCGAGACTCGATCGTCGGTATCCCAATACCTTGTTCAATCTCGTTACCGGCAAGTCACTTTACTCGTACCGCAATGCATGATCCTGTGACCAGACACTTGGTCACTTTGAGCTCATAATGATGATGCATTACCGAGTGGGCCCAGTGATACCTCTCCGTTATCCGGAGTGACAAATCCCAGTCTCGATCCGCATAAAACAATAGATACTTTCAGAGATACCTGTAATGCACCTTTATAGTCACCCAGTTATGTTGTGACGTTTGATACACCCAAAGCACTCCTACGGTATCCAGGAGTTACACGATCTCATGGTCAAAGGAAAAGATACTTGACATTAGAAAAGCTCTAGCAAACGAACTACACGATCTCACGCTATGCTTAGGATTGGGTCTTGTCCATCACATCATTATCCTAATGATGTGATCCCGTTATCAATGACATCCAATGTCCATAGCCAGGAAACCATGACTATCTATTGATCAACGAGCTAGTCAACTAGAGGCTTACTAGGGACATGTTGGTGTCTGTTATTCACACATGTATTACGATTTCCGGATAATACAATTATAGCATGAATAAAGACAATTATCATGAACAAAGAAATATAATAATAATGCTTTTATTATTGCCTCTAGGGCATATTTCCAACAGTCTCCCACTTGCACTAGAGTCAATAATCTAGTTACATTGTGCTGAATCGAACACCCATGGAATTCTGGTGTTGATCATGTTTTGCTCTAGGGAGAGGTTTAGTCAACGGATCCGCTACATTCAGGTCCGTATGTACTTTACAAATCTCTATGTCTCCATGTTGAACATTTTCACGAATGGAGTTGAAGCGACGCTTGATGTGCCTTGTCTTCTTGTGAAACCTGGGCTCCTTGGCAAGTGTAATAGCTCCAGTGTTGTCACAAAAGAGCTTGATCGGCCCCGACGCATTGGGTATGACTCCTAGGTCGGTGATGAACTCCTTTATCCAAATTGCTTCATGTGCTGCCTCCGAGGCTGCCATGTACTCCGCTTCACATGTAGATCCCGCCACGACGCTCTGCTTGCAACTGCACCAGCTTACTGCCCCACCATTCAAAATATACACGTATCCGGTTTGTGACTTAGAGTCATCCAGATCTGTGTCGAAGCTAGCGTCGACGTAACCCTTTACGACGAGCTCTTCGTCACCTCCATAAACGAGAAACATTTCCTTAGTCCTTTTCAGGTATTTCAGGATATTCTTGACCGCTGTCCAGTGTTCCTTGCCGGGATTACTTTGGTACCTTCCCACCAAACTTACGGCAAGGTTTACATCAGGTCTGGTACACAGCATGGCATACATAATAGAACCTATGGCTGAGGCATAGGGGATGACACTCATCTCTTCTATATCTTCTGCCGTGGTCGGACATTGAGCTGAGCTCAATTTCACACCTTGCAAAACAGGCAAGAACCCTTTCTTGGACTGATCCATTTTGAACTTCTTCAAAATCTTATCAAGATATGTGCTTTGTGAAAGACCTATGAGGCGTCTCGATCTATCCCTATAGATCTTGATGCCTAATATATAAGCAGCTTCTCCAAGGTCCTTCATTGAAAAACTCTTATTCAAGTAGGCCTTGATGCTGTCCAAGAGTTCTATACCATTTCCCATCAAAAGTATGTCATCTACATATAATATGAGAAATGCTACAGAGCTCCCACTCACTTTCTTGTAAACGCAGGCTTCTCCATAAGTCTGCGTAAACCCAAACGCTTTGATCATCTCATCAAAACGAATGTTCCAACTCCGAGATGCTTGCACCAGCCCATAAATCGAGCGTTGGAGCTTGCACACCTTGTTAGCATTCTTAGGATCGACAAAACCTTCCGGCTGCATCATATACAATTCTTCCTTAAGGAAACCATTAAGGAATGCCGTTTTGACGTCCATTTGCCATATCTCATAATCGTAGAATGCGGCAATTGCTAACATGATTCGGACGGACTTCAGCTTCGCTACCGGTGAGAAAGTCTCATCGTAGTCAACCCCTTGAACTTGTCGATAACCCTTAGCGACAAGCCGAGCTTTATAGATGGTCACATTACCATCTGCGTCTATCTTCTTCTTAAAGATCCATTTATTTTCTATGGCTCGCCGTTCAACGGGCAAGTCAGTCAAAGTCCATACTTCGTTTTCATACATGGATCCTATCTCGGATTTCATGGCTTCTAGCCATTTGTCGGAATCCGGGCCCGCCATCGCTTCTTCATAGTTCGAAGGTTCACTGTTGTCCAACAACATGATTTCCAAGACAGGGTTGCTGTACCATTCTGGTGCGGAACGTGTCCTTGTGGACCTTCGAATTTCAGTAGGAGCTTGATCAGAAGTATCTTGATCATTAATAACTTCCTCTCTAGTCGGTGCAGGTGCCTCAGGAACATTTTCTTGAGTTGCGCCATTTACCGGTTCAAGAGGCAATACTTCATCAAGTTCTACTTTCCTCCCACTTACTTCTTTCGAGAGAAACTCTTTCTCCAGAAAGGATCCATTCCTGGCAACAAAGATCTTGCCTTCGGATCTGAGGTAGAAGGTATACCCATAAGTTTCTTTAGGGTATCCTATGAAGACGCATTTTTCCGACTTGGGTTCGAGCTTTTCAGGTTGAAGTGTCTTGACATAAGCATCGCATCCCCAAACTTTTAGAAACGACAGCTTAGGTTTATTCACAAACCATAATTCATACGGTGTCGTCTCAACGGATTTCGACGGAGCCCTATTTAAAGTGAATGCGGCAGTCCCTAAAGCATAGCCCCAAAAGGATAGCGGTAAATTGGTAAGAGACATCATAGATCGCACCATATCTAATAGAGTGCGATTACGACGTTCGGATACACCATTACGCTGAGGTGTTCCAGGAGGCGTGAGTTGTGAAACTATTCCACATTTTCTTAAGTGTGTGCCAAATTCGTGACTCAAGTATTCTCCTCCACGATTTGATTGTAGAAACTTGATTTTCCTGTCACGTTGATTTTCAACCTCACTCTGAAATTCCTTGAACTTTTCAAAGGTTTCAGACTTGTGTTTCATTAAGTAGACATACCCATATCTACTCAAGTCATCAGTGAGGGTGAGAACATAACGATAGCCACCGCGAGCCTCAACACTCATTGGACCGCACACATCAGTATGTATGATTTCCAATAAGTTGGTTGCTCGCTCCATTGTTCCTGAGAACGGAGTCTTGGTCATTTTTCCCATGAGGCATGGTTCGCACGTGTCAAATGATTCATAATCAAGAGACTCTAAAAGTCCATCTGCATGGAGCTTCTTCATGCGTTTGACACCTATGTGACCAAGGCGGCAGTGCCACAAGTATGTGGGACTATCATTATCAACAATACATCTTTTGGTACTCACACTATGAACATGTGTAGTAATACGCTCGAGATTCATTAAGAATAAACCATTGACTATCGAAGCATGACCATAAAACATATCTCTCATATAAATAGAACAACCATTATTCTCAGATTTAAATGAGTAGCCATCTCGTATTAAACGAGATCCTGATACAATGTTCATGCTCAAACTTGGCACTAAATAACAATTATTGAGGTTTATAACTAATCCCGTAGGTAAATGTAGAGGTAGCGTGCCGACGGCGATCACATCGACATTGGAACCATTCCCGACGCGCATCGTCACCTCATCCCTCTCCAGTTTTCGTTTATTCTGCAGCTCCTGCTGTGTGTTACAAATATGAGCAACGGCACCGGTATCAAATACCCAGGAGCTACTACGAGTACTGGTAAGGTACACATCAATTACATGTATATCAAATATACCTTTGGTGTTGCCGGCCTTCTTGTCCGCTAAGTATTTGGGGCAGTTCCGCTTCCAGTGACCACTTTTCTTGCAATAAAAGCACTCAGTCTCGGGCTTGGGTCCATTCTTTGGCTTCTTCCCGGCAGCTTGCTTGCTGGGCGCGGCAACTTCCTTGCCGTCCTTCTTGAAGTTCTTTTTACCCTTGCCCTTCTTGAACTTAGTGGTTTTATTCATCATCAACACTTGATGTTCCTTCTTGACTTCTACCTCTGCTGATTTCAGCATTGCAAATACTTCAGGAATGGTCTTTACCATCCCCTGCATATTGAAGTTCATCACAAAGCTCTTGTAGCTTGGTGGAAGCGACTGGAGGATTCTGTCAATGACCGCGTCATCCGGGAGATTAACTCCCAGCTGAGTCAAGCGGTTATGTAACCCATACATAGTGAGTATGTGCTCACTGACAGGACTATTTTCCTCCATCTTACAGCTGAAGAATTTGTCGGAGACTTCATATCTCTCGACCCGGGCATGAGCTTGAAAAACCATTTTCAGCTCTTCGAACATCTCATATGCTCCATGTCTCTCAAAACGCTTTTGGAGCCCCGGCTCTAGGCTGTAAAGCATGCCACACTGAACAAGGGAGTAGTCATCGGAACGTGCCTGCCAAGCGTTCATAACATCTTGTTCTGCAGGGAGAACAGGTTCGTCACCCAGCGGTGCTTGTAGGACATAATCTTTCTTGGCAGCTATGAGGATGATCCTCAGGTTCCGGACCCAGTCCGTATAGTTGCTGCCATCGTCTTTCAGCTTGGTTTTCTCTAGGAACGCGTTGAAATTGAATACAACGTTAGCCATTTGATCTACAGGACATATTGTAAAGATTTTAGACTAAGTTCATGATAATTAAGTTCATCTAATCAAATTATTAATGAACTCCCACTCAGATTAGACATCCCTCTAGTCATCTAAGTGTTACACGATCCGAGTCGACTAGGCCATGTCCGATTAACACGTGAGACGGACTAGTCATCGCCGGTGAACATCTTCATGTTGATCGTATCTTCCATACGACTCGTGTTCGACCTTTTGGTCTCTTTGTTCCGAGGCCATGTCTTCACATGCTAGGCTCGTCAAGTTAACCCTAAGTGTTTTTGCATGTGTAAAACTTCTTACACCCGTTGTATGTGAACGTAAGAATCTATCACACCCGATTAACACGTGGTGCTTTGAAACGACGAACTGTAGCAACGGTGCACAGTTAGGGGAGAACACTTCTTGAAATTGTTGTAAGGGATCATCTTATTCACTACCGTCGTTCTAAGTAAACAAGATGCAAAACATGATAAACATCACATGCAATCAAATAATAATAGTGACATGATATGGCCAATATCACATAGCTCCTTTGATCTCCATCTTGGGGCTCCATGATCATCCTTTCACCGTCATACTCATCGACATGTAAGTTGTGATTCCTATTACAATAGCATGAACATCTCATACATGACATATAGATCATTCATCATTCATCACAACTTTGGCCATATCATATCACAAAGCACTTGCTGCAAAAACAAGTTAGACGTTCTCTAATTGTTGTTGCAAGTTTTACGTGGCTGAAGTAGGGTTCTAGCAAGAACGTTTTCTTACCTACGTGAAAGCCACAACGTGATTTGCCAATTGCTATTTACCCTTCATAAGGACCCTTTTCATCGAATCCGATCCGACTAAAGTAGGAGAGACAGACACCCGCTGGCCACCTTATGCAACTAGTGCATGTCAGTCGGTGGAACCTGTCTCACGTAAGAGTACGTGTAAGGTCAGTCCGGGCCGCTTCATCCCACGATGCCGCCGAATCAAGATAAGACTAGTAACGACAAGCATATTGAACAAAATCAACGCCCACAACTACTTTGTGTTCTACTCGTGCAAGAGAACTACGCATAGACCTAGCTCATGATGCCACTGTTGGGGAACGTTGCAGAAAACAAAAAATTTCCTACGGTTTCACCAAGATCCATCTAGGAGTTCATCTGGCAACAAGTGATTAGATGCATCTACGTACCTTGTAGATAGCGAGCAGAAGCGTTCAAATAACGGGGATGATGTAGTCGAACACGACGTGATCCAAATCACCGGAGATCCTAGCACCGAACGGACGTCACCTCCGCGTTCAACACACGTACGGAACAGCCACGTCTCCTCCTTCTTGATCCAGCAAGGGGGGAGGAGAGGTTGAGGGAGATGGCACCAGCAGCAGCATGACGGCGTGGTGTTTGATGGAGCTGCAGTACTCCGGCAGGGCTACGCCAAGCACTATGGAGGAGGAGGAGTTGTTGGAGAGGGAGAAGGAGGCAACCAACAGCCTAGGTATGAAGTCCCTCCTTTCCCCCACTATATATAGGAGGGCCAAGGGGGGGTGGCTGGCCCTAGGAGATCCAATCTCCTAGGGGGCGGCGGCCAAGGGGGGTTTCCCTCCCCCCAAGGCACCTAGGAGGTGCCTTCCCCTCCTAGGACTCTTCCCCCTTCAAACCCTAGGCGCATGGGCCTATGTGGGGCTGGTGCCCTTGGCCCATGTAGGCCAAGGCGCACCCCCTACAGCCCATGTGGTCCCCCGGGACAGGTGGACCCACCCGGTGGACCCCCGGGACCCTTCCGGTGGTCCCGGTACAATACCGATAACCCCGAAACTTGTCCCGATGCCCGAAACAGGACTTTCCATATATAAATCTTTACCTCCGGACCATTCCGGAACTCCTCGTGACGTCCGGGATCTCATCCGGGACTCCGAACAACATTCGGGTTACTGCATATACATATCCCTACAACCCTAGCGTCACTGAACCTTAAGTGTGTAGACCCTACGGGTTCGGGAGACATGTAGACATGACCGAGATCGCTCTCCGGTCAATAACCAACAGCGGGATCTGGATACCCATGTTGGCTCCCACATGATCCACGATGATCTCATCGGATGAACCACGATGTCGAGGATTTAATCAACCCCGTATGCAATTCCCTTTGTCAATCGGTATGTTACTTGCCCGAGACTCGATCGTCGGTATCCCAATACCTTGTTCAATCTCGTTACCGGCAAGTCACTTTACTCGTACCGCAATGCATGATCCTGTGACCAGACACTTGGTCACTTTGAGCTCATAATGATGATGCATTACCGAGTGGGCCCAGTGATACCTCTCCGTTATCCGGAGTGACAAATCCCAGTCTCGATCCGCATAAAACAATAGATACTTTCAGAGATACCTGTAATGCACCTTTATAGTCACCCAGTTATGTTGTGACGTTTGATACACCCAAAGCACTCCTACGGTATCCAGGAGTTACACGATCTCATGGTCAAAGGAAAAGATACTTGACATTAGAAAAGCTCTAGCAAACGAACTACACGATCTCACGCTATGCTTAGGATTGGGTCTTGTCCATCACATCATTATCCTAATGATGTGATCCCGTTATCAATGACATCCAATGTCCATAGCCAGGAAACCATGACTATCTATTGATCAACGAGCTAGTCAACTAGAGGCTTACTAGGGACATGTTGGTGTCTGTTATTCACACATGTATTACGATTTCCGAATAATACAATTATAGCATGAATAAAGACAATTATCAAGAACAAAGAAATATAATAATAATGCTTTTATTATTGCCTCTAGGGCATATTTCCAACAATATATACCCCTCCACCCACTCTTCATTCATGGAGAGAGCCATAAGTATATGCCTACACTTCCAACATACATTTTCTGAGAGAGAACCACCTACAGTTGTGTTGAGGTCAAGATATTCCATTCCAACCACATAAATCTAGATCTCTAGCCTTCCCCAAGTTGCTTTCCACTCAAATCATCTTTCTACCAAATCCAATCCTATGAGAGAGAGAGTTGAGTGTTGGGGAGACTATCATTTGAAGCACAAGAGCAAGGAGTTCATCATCAACACACCATCTATTACCTTTTGGAGAGTGGTGTCTCCTAGATTTGTTAGGTGTCACTTGGGAGCCTCCATCAAGATTGCGGAGTTGAACCAAGGAGTTTGTAAAGGCAAGGAGATCTCCTACTTCATGAAGATCTACCCTAGCGAGGAAAGTCCTTCGTGGGCGATGGCCATGGTGGGATAGCAAGGTTGCTTCTTCGTGGACCCTTCGTGGGTGGAGCCCTCCGTGGACTCGCGCAACCGTTACCCTTCGTGGGTTGAAGTCTCCATCAATGTGGATGTACGATAGCACCACCTATCGGAACCACGCCAAAAATCTCAGTGTCTACATTGCGTTTGCTCCCTCCAAACTCCTCCCTTTACCTTCATATGCAATTGTTTTACATTCCGCTGCTATACTCTTAGAATTGCACGTGTAGGTTGATTACTTTTGAATTGTGCTAAGTTGCTAAAATTTGCTAACACTTAAAATTGGGAAAATGGTAGATTTTTATTTGGTCAAGTAGTCTAATCACCCCCCTCTAAACATACTTCCGATCCTACACTCGCTCGACTTTCCCACTTGTTTGAGGATGGAAAGCCGTGCTGAAGCGAATGTTGGTGCCCATGGCCTTCTGGAAGGAGTCCAGGAACTTAGAAGTGAAAATGCTTCCATGGTCTGAAGAGATCAATTGCGGAATTCCGTGTAACGAGACAATTCTAGAGGTGTATAGCTCTGCCAACTGATTTGCCGTGATAGATTCTTTGATTGGAAGGAAATGAGCCACTTTAGTAAGATTGTCAGTGACAACGAAAATAGCATCATTCCCACACTTGGACTTTGGAAATCCAGTGACAAAGTCCATTTCGATATGATCAAATTTCCATTCTGGAATAGCAAGAGGTTGAAGGAGACCCACTGGTCGTTGATGTTCTGCTTTCACCCTTCGACAACCATCAAATTCATTCACGAATTGAGAAATCTGCCGCTTCATTCAAGTCCACCAATATGACTGCTTTAGGTCATGGTACATCTTCGAACTGCCTGGATGAATGGAAAGAAGAGAATTGTGTGCTTCGTTCATGATGACCTTCCTTAGATCACCTTTAGGAACGCAATCCCGTCCTCGAAGAATATGGTGTCCTTGTCGTTAATGCGCTAGCACTTGTATTTGGATAAGCCCTTGGCAATACTGTGTTTCACCTTCTTCACCATGGTATCAAGGAGTTGTGCCTCTCGAATTTGGTCTTCCAAAGTTGGAGTGACTTGAAGGTTGGCAAGAAAACCTTGAGGAAAAACTTGAAGGTTGAGCTTGCAGGAAGCTGCACAAAGTTCCGGTTGGAATGGCTTGGGAATTAAGCTGTTGCAATAAGCCTTTCTGCTCAAAGCATCTGCAATAACATTCGCCTTGCCTGGAGTATACTCAATACTTGGATTGTACTCTTGAATCATTTCGACCCAACGAGTTTGCCTTAAGTTGAGGTTGGGTTGAGTGAAGATATATTTGAGGCTCTTGTGGTCGGTGGAAATGTCCACTTGCCTTCCCAACATGGGATGTCTCCATGTTATTAATGCATGGACAACTACCGCCAACTCAAGATCGTGAGTGGGGTAGTTCCATTCGTTGGGCTTCAACTGACGAGAAGTATAGGCCACAACTCTATTCTCTTGCATAAACACGACACTGAGACCTTGCAACGAGGCATCACAGAAAACTTCGTATGGCTTGGACTCATCAGGAGGAGTTAAGACAGGAGCTGAGACGAGTTTCTCTTTGAGAGTGTTGAAAGCAACATCACACTCAGGAGTCCAGGAATACATGACATGCTTCTGGAGGAGGTTGGAAAGAGGCTTTGCAATACTTGACAATCTTCCGCCATCTGCTTCTCTGGTTCAGAAGCCTTGGGGTCTTTTGAAGAGCCGCCCACCTTTTGTTTCTTACCCGCCTTTGCTAGGCCTCTGTGACAAGAATACACGAGTCCATGAGTATATCGCTACAAGTCATTTATGAACGAAGGAAAATACTTACCGATGGGCAATCTTGAAAGCAGGCATTTGAGTTCCAGTAGAGTCGCGGATGACGGAGGCGTCCCCTGATAATTTGCGTCGGAAGGATTAAGAGGTTGACGAATGAGACCAACCTTTGGAAGGGAAAGAGTCGGGCTATGAGGAACCTCGTTTTGACGCTTGCGAGGGGCAGACATGTTGGGTAAGACGGATACGAGATCTTGAGCACCATCACTCCGAGTCATACACCTTGACTCGTGTTGCTGTTTCTTCAAAAGAAAGTTGGGGTCCAAATGAGCAAGAGGGTGTGAAAATCTTACTTTTCAGATGACCCTCCTTGTTTTCTTTCTTGGCAAAGATTCCGAGTCAGAGAAGATAGTAGTTACCTCTGCTTCATGAGCCTGGCTTGTCTCCGCATCGTCCTGAGAGGAATCAAAATTAATAAGTTGCATCAAGAGAAGGCCAAGAGAATCAAGTTCTACCTCTGACTCTTCCAGCTGGAAAAGCTCTTGTGCTGTTTGTTTACTACGACGACCCATGCCATGAGATTTTGTTCCCCTAGTCCTCTTGGCTGGAGTGGCGGCGGCTGGCAGTTTCTTTTTCCAAAATGAAGAGTCAGCCTATTTAAATATGAGCAATAAGGTTAGACAGTATAATGTACAAGAGATAGTTAAATGAGATGAGGGCTTATTCAAAATACTTACAGGAGGAGCCCGATTAAGGGTGCATAAAGGATTCAGACCCACTCATCTGCAGTTATCCAAAAACTCCCCAAGCAGCATCTAACAGAACCATTGATTTCTTTATCGGCCAGACATGCTTGGTCATAACGTTGAGGGTCCTTGGTGTCACTAGTGTACTCACACATTAAACCGGGGCACCGGCTTAGTGGTAGAATCCTCTAGGTGACCCAGCAGCGGATCAAATCTACTCCAGTTAAGTCATTGGCAATCAAGGCCCATATTTTTGAAAAAGTAGAGGCAAAAGGAGCACGGTCTGGGATAGTGAATCGGGCTGGAAGCTGGCCAGTGGCGTTGAGCCGGAAAGGACGGAAACCCAGCAATGGGTTCTCTCCAGCTAGGGAAGTGTCTCTGCAATAAAACCAGTTATAATTCCAGTCTTTGGGATAACTAGGCAGGGCGGCTGGAGGCAAAGTTATATATCTTCGTCTTTGGATGGAAACACCTCTGAGTTCAAGACCGGGCCCATCTGACATCTCAGTTTGGCGATTGATATAAAAATAGTCTCTGAACAGATCGACAGAGGGTTCTTCTCCAAGGTACACTTCGCAGAACACTTGAAAGTTGCATATGTTGGAAACAGAGTTGGGACCAATATCTTACGGATGAAGGTTATAGAAATGCAGAACTTCCCAGAATAATTTAGCCGGGCGGTGAGAAGCCACGGACTAGGTGGTCCGCGAAAATCACAACTCACCCTCTTGGGGATGAGGGGGAAACTCAGAGCCTGGAACCCGCCAGTGGATGACTTCCTTCGCGCGTAAAACCCCCATGGTCACATAATCATTGAGCGAGTCTTCTGTGACTCTGGAGGCAATCCAGTCACAAGAGGTGGGTGCTTTAGTCATGATGAGCCATAATAACAAGCTGTGACCAAAGAATAAGGATCTGGCAGGTTAAAATGACTATGGTAAGCCGCCCAAATGATTATACGACGATTCAGCAATGATGATCTAGCTATAGTTAAAAGGCTACATATTATGATGAATCATTAGAGGAATTATGAGCCGCCTTATCCATGGAATGGAGTAACTATTAGGTTATGAGAACATGGCGGGTTAAGTTATGAAAGTTTGAGCCGACAACATGTTGGCGGGTTAAGCAAATCTTTGTTATTATTGGCGGGTTATAAATTCGTCATTTAAGTCGTCCAAACGATGAAGGGCGGGTCAAATACCTATAGATCCAGGTTTGTTGAAATTTGTTGGTCAAACAAGTTTTGCAGATTGCAGCGACAATTACATATCTATGGCGGTTCAGAATAGGGGCTTAATTATTAAACCTAAAACGCGACCGCAGAAGAACTAGTAAGTTGGGTATTGAATCGCAAGAAGAAGGGATCTATCCAGGATATGACATAAAGACTAAAACTGCTACTGCACTACTTCTATTTAGTTTTTAGATTAAAAGTGCGAGTTCTGGGCAAAGCATGGATGAACTTGGATGAACACCGATGAACTAACAAGAACTGACATGACTTAATGTGGGTCTGAGAAAGAAGAAGGATGTTACCTGATGGTTTAGGTTAAGAGCAGATGAGCACCGCAGATTTCTGTCCGAACAAGATGATGCAGCAGCCTCCACGGAGTGGTCGGTGCGGTTCAATGACAGCGGCGTAGCGCCAGTACCGATGAACGACGTGAGGAAGAAGAAGAGGGGGCGACGGGGGTAAAAGTGACAAAGGATACCCCCCATGCCTATTTATAAGGAAAAGTTGGTGAAACCGTGAAATGGCATGCATGAAAATCAAGGAGGTGTCATGATTATCTTAACAGCGTAGGCGCCTCGATTCTCGGATAGCTAGTTAATGGAAAAAGATATGTGGTGATGTCAGTTTTTTGGATTTATTTCACATGACGTCATTGCGGGTTACAGGGATTCATTCAAGATTAAGCGTTGGAAGGAATCAAAGAAGACTCCCCAACCAGAAGCAGTGAAGACTGACATAAACAAGTTCAAATCAATCTGGGGCCTAATGTTGGGGATATAATCCCACGGTGTGACCCGCCCAGGAGGAGTCGGGTTACACTATTGGCGACTCGGAGATAAGGCCTAAGTGGGCCCAATATACGAGACACGGAACCCGGAGGGTGACTTACATGGTGAGCCGTCAAGGGCCCAAGCCCAGAAGATGGTGCGAGACCCGGCCCTGTAAGCCGTCCAACGACGACTTGCCTAGTAAGGCAGGGAGACTTAGAACCCAGGTCGGTCACGTTGTACAATCCGACTTGGACTCTTGTAAGCCCAGGGCATTGGCCTGTGTATATAAAGATGAGATATTGCGGTGGGTTAACTCAAGTTACAGTCAATCTAGAGCTAGGCTAAGCGATTCCGCTCCCTTGTAATCGATACTCAATCAATACAACACAAAGCAGGATGTAGGCTTTTACCTCGTTGGTGACGGGCCAAACCTGGGTAAACCTTGCATCTTTCGTCCCATTCAACCCCTTCAAGCTAACCTACATTGCGATGGCTCCACACCTAAGTCTTTTCACAAGGGCATTTGCCATGACAAAAGCATGACATCTCTTGTATTCAATCTTTGTATAAAAATCTTAGATTGGTACCCATCGGTTGCTAGAAGTGTTGATTACATCTCATAGTTGATGCCAGTTGCTTTTTTGGTGGAATATTATATGTTTAGATCCATGATGCTATTCAATACCCCTCTTTTCTGGCGCCGTTGCCGGGGAGTGAAGCGCCTTTGATGAGAGGAATTTGGTAAGGAAACATTTATATTACGTGCTGAAATTTACTGTTACTTGTTACTATGGAAAACCATTCTTTGAGGGGTTTGTTTGAGGCATCTTCACCTCGATCGGAAGCACAAAGAGTTGATCCTCAACATACTGCACCTACTGAAAATATTTATTATGAGATTCCTTCGGGTATGGTAGAGAAACTGCTAGCTAATCCTTATGCAGGAGATGGAACATTACATCCTGATATGCACCTAATCTACGTGGATGAAGTTTGTGGATTATTTAAGCTTGCAGGTTTACCCGGAGATGAAGTTAAGAAAAGGGTATTCCCTTTATGTTTGAAGGGAAAGGCATTGACATGGTATAGGCTATGTCATGATATTCAAACATGGGATTGGAATCGGTTGAAGTTTGAATTTCATGAAAAGTTTTATCCTATACATCTGGTTCATCGTGATCAGAATTTTATATATATATATATATATATATATATATATATATATATATATATATATATATATATATATATAATGTTTGTACTCGTGAAGGAGAAAGCATCTCTAAAGCTTGGGGGGCTTAAGTACATGATGTACACAAGCCCCAATCATGAGCTCCCAAAGGAAATTATCTTACAGAGTTTTTATGCTCGCTTTCTCATGATGATCAAACCATGCTCGATTCTTCTTCTACTGGCTCCTTTATGAAGAAAACTATTGAATTCAGATGGGATCTTCTTGAAAGAATTAAACACAACTCTGAATATTGGTAACTCGACAAAGGTAATGAGTCATGTATAACACTTGAGTTTGATTGTGTTAAATCTTTTATGGATACCGAAGCTTTTCAAAAGTTTAACACTAAGTATGGACTTGACTCTGAGATAGTAGCCTCCTTTTGTGAATCATTTCCTACTCATGTTGATCTCCCTAAGGAGAAGTGGTTTAAATATCATCCCCATGTTAAATAAAAGATTGAGGATCCTGTTATAGTTAAAGATGAAACTATCATTTACAATGTTTATGCAGTTGTTCCTACTGCTTATATTGAGAAACCACCTTTCCCTGTTAGGATAAAGGAGCATGCTAAGGTTTCAACCGTGGTTAAAAAAAGTAATATTAGAGCACCTAGGCCCTCTAAACAAATTAAAGTTGAACCTAATATTGCTATGTTTAAAGATCTCTTGGTCGATAATATAGATGGGAATGTTATTTACTTTTGTGGTGAAGCCGCTAGAATTTCTAAGCCCGAAGATAAAGATAAGAATTAACCATTTGTTGGTATGATTGTTGTCTCAGTTAAGATTGGAGATCATTGTTATCATGGCTTATGTGATTTAGGTGCTAGTGTGAGTGTTATTATGTTTACCTTATATCAAGAAATTATGAATGATATTGCACCTACTGATATAGAGGATATTGATGTTACTATTAAGCTTGTAAATAGAGATACTATGACACCACTTGGGATTGTTAGAGATGTTGAAGTCTTGTGTGGAAAAATAAAATACCCTATTGATTTTCTAGTTGTTGGTTCTCCACAAGATGATTTTTGTCCCATAATATTTGATAGACCTTTCTTGAACACCGCTAATACTAAGATTGATTGCGCTAAAGAAACTGTTAGTGTTAACTATGGTGATGTTTCTCATGAGTTTAATTTCTCTAAGTTTCGTAGACAACCTCATGATAAAGAGTCGTCTAGTAAAGATGAAATTACTTGTCTTGCTTCTATTTTTGTACATCCTACTGATCCATTAGAACAATATTTGCTATATCATGAAAATGATATGCACATGAATGAAAGAAATGAAATAGATAAGATGTTCTTTGACCAACCACCTGTTCTTAGACACAATTTGCATGTTGAAACTCTTGGAGGTCCTCCTCCACCTAAGGGTGATCCTATGTTTGAATTAAAACAATTGCATGATACACTGAAATATGCTTATCTTGATGAAAAAAAAGATATATCCTATTATTATTTTTGCTAACCTTTCAGAGCATGAAGAAAAGAGATTATTAAAAACTCCGAGGAAGCACCGTGTTGCAATTGGATATACTCTTGATGATCTTAAAACCTTTCAGAGCCTGATGCTAAACCAGTTGTTGATCATCAACGATGATTAAATCCTAAGATGAAGGAGGTGGTAAGAACTGAAATATTAAAGCTTCTAGAAGCAGGTATAATCTATCCCATAGCTGATAGTTGATGGGTGAGTCCCATTCATTAGTCCCTAAGAAAGCATGCATTATTGTTGTCCCCAATGATAAAAATGAATTTATTCCACAAAGAATTGTAACTAGTTATAGGATGGTAATTGATTTTAGAAAACTAAATAAAGCTACTAGAAAAGAACATTACAACTTACCTTTTATTAATCAAATGTTAGAAAGATTGACTAAGCATACACACTTTTTCTATCTTGATGGATATTCTGGTTGTTCTCAAATACCTCTATCACAACCCGACCAAGAGAAAACCACCTTTACTTGTCCTTTTGGAACTTATGCTTATAGACATATGACTTTTGGTTTATGCAATGCACCTCCTACCTTTCCAAGATGTATGATTGCTATATTCTCTGACTTTTGTGAAAAGATTGTTGAGGTTTTCATGGATGATTTTTCCGTTTATGGAACTTCTTTTAATGATTGCTTAAGCAACCTTGATTGTGTTTTGCAGAGATGTGAACAAACTAATCTTGTCTTGAATTGGGTGAAGTTCCACTTTATGGTGAATGAAGGTATTGTCTTGGGGCATAAAAGTTTTGAATGAGGTATTGAGGCAGATAAAGCTAAAGTTGATGCAACTAAGAAAATGCCATGTCCTAAAGATATTAAAGGTATAAGAAGTTTCCTTGGTCATGCTGGTTTTTATAGGAGGTTCACTAAAGACTTCTCTAAAATTTCTAGGCCTCTTACTAATCTCTTGCAAAAAGTTGTCCTATTTGTTTTTGATGATGATTGTGTAGAAGCCTTAGAAACACTTAAGAAAACCTTAAACTCTACACCTATTGTTCAACCACCTGATTGGAACTTGCCTTTTGAAATTATGTGTCATGCCAGTGATTATGTTGTTTGTTTTATTCTAGGACAAAGAGTTGATAAGAAATTAAATGTTATCCATTAGGCTAGCAAAACTGTAGAACATGCTCAAAGAAATTATACTACTACTGAAAAAGAATTTCTAGCAGTTGTGTTTGCTTGTGATAAATTTAGATGTTACATTGTTGATTCTAAGGTAATTGCTCACACCGATCATGCTGCTATTAAATACCTTATGAAAATAAAGATGCTAAACCTAGACTCATTAGGTGGGTTCTTTTGCTTCAAGAATTTGATTTGCATATTACTGATAGGAAGGGAGGTGAAAACCCCGTAGCTGATAACTTGTCTAGGTTGAAAAATATTCTTGATGACCCACTACCTATTGATGATAGTTTTCCCAATGAACAACTAGCTATCATAAATGCTTCTCGTAATACTCATTGGTATGCAGACTATGCTAATTATATTGTTGCTAAATTTATACCACCTACTTTTACATACCAAAAAAAGAAAAAGTTATTCTTTGATTTAAGACATTACTTCTGGGATGAGCCACACTTTTATAAAGGAGTAGATGGTATTATTAGACGTTGTATACCTAAGCATGAACATGAACAAATCCTATTGAAATGTCACTCTGAGGCTTATGCAGGACACCATGTGGGAGACAGAACTACACACAAGGTATTACAATCTGGTTTTTCTTGGCCTACTCTTTTCAAAGATGCTCGTAAGTTTGTCTTACCTTGTGATGAATTTCAAAGAATTGGTAATATTGGTAGACGTCAATAAATTCCTATGAAATATTCACTTGTTATTGATCCATTTGATGTTTGGGGATTTCAATATATGGGACCTTTTCCTTCCTCTAATGGTATACACATATTTTGGTTACTGTTGATTATGTTACTAAGTGGGTAGAAGCTATTCCAACCAGTAGTGTTGAGCATAACACTTCCATTAAAATGCTTAAAGAAGTTATTTTCCCGAGGTTTGGAGTCCCTAGATATTTAATGACTGATGGTGGTTCACATTTTATTCATGGTGCATTTCGTAAATTTCTTGCTAAATATGATGTCAACCATAGAATCACATCCCCCTATCATCCTCAATCTAGTGGTCATGTTGAATTGAGCAATAGAGAAATAAAGTTAATTTTGCAAAAGATCATCAATAGATCTAGAAAGGTCTAAGAAACTTGACGATACATTATGGGCTTATACTGCTTATAAAATCCTATGGGTATGTCTCCTTATAAAATGGTTTATGGAAAGGCATATAATTTACCTCTTGAATTAGAACATAGGGCATATTGGGCAATTAAAGAACTCAATTATGATTTCAAATTTGCCGGTGAAAAGAGGTTATTTGATATTAACTCACTAGGCGAATGGAGAACCCAAGCTTATGAAAATGCCAAATTGTTTAAAGAAAAAGTTAAAAGATGGCATGATAAAAGAATCCAAAAAATGGGAATTCAAAGTGGGTGAGTATGTTCTACTATACGATTCTCGTTCTAGATTTTTTGCAGGAAAACTTCTCTCCAAATGGGAAGGACCGTATATCATCGAAGAAGTTTATCGCTCCGGAGCTATTAAGATCAATAATGCCGAAGGCACTCATCCGAAGGTAGTCAATGGACAAAGAATCAAGCACTATATCTCAGGTACGCCTATTAATGTCGAAACTAACATTATTTGTGACACCATGGTTTTTGCCATCATGAGTTTTCCCTTGCCTTTTGCTTTTATTTGCGTTTATTTAGATTTTGAGTTAATTAATTTGGACTAAACACTTGGGCATTATTTTGATTTTCACCCAAGTGACTCCTATCACCTCCGAAAACCTCTCTTGAACTCTCATTCACCCTCACATTGCTTTGGAAAAATTTTCTTCTAAGGAAAATATTCATTTTCATCCATAAAATGGCATATTTTCACTTTTCCTCCAAAGCAACCCCTCGTTTTCTTGCCCACAAAAATCTGAGAAAATTCCCACGCACCATTTGGACAGTGCCTCATCATCCTATGCAAAAATATCAAGTGGTCATGTTTCTCAATTTTGCAAGGAAAATTCATTTGAATTTTGACCTTAAAATGTAGTTTGTACAGCAAGTGCATTATTCCTTCATCTTTTGGGGCTGAATTTTCTTGAGCATCATCACCTTAGTAACTCAACACTAAACCTCAAAGCTCAGCTCCTACCTCTTTCTGGTTTGATCACAAATTAAGCCACAAGTTTCTGTCCAGAAACTTTTAGTCAAAGCTGTGATCAACTCCCTCATCCTGGTGACTTGCTAAACCCTTTCCTAACCTAATCACTCCACGGTCGACAGCTTAGACATAGTTTGGCATCGCCTGGGTGTCATGTTGCCACAGTGCGCGTGGTGACCACGTGAAGACATGGCCTCAGACATGCGGTCGCCGCACTCTGAGATGCGCCGAGCCTCTGTTGAGCTCGTGCTCGTCTTAGCGTCAAGCCCAACATGTGATAACCCACAAGTATAGGGGATCGCAACAGCTTTCGAGGGTAGAGTATTCAACCCAAATTTATTGATTCGACACAAGGGGAGCCAAAGAATATTCTCAAGTATTAGCAACTGAGTTGTCAATTCAACCACACCTAGAAACTTAGTATCTGCAGCAAAGTGTTTAGTAGCAAAGTAATATGATAATGGTGGTAGCGGTAACAAAAGTAAAGACAACAAAAGTAATGTTTTTGGTATTTTGTAGTGATTGTAACAACAGAAACGGAAAAGTAAATAAGCGAGAACCAGTATATGGAAAACTCGTAGGCACCGGATCAGTGATGGATAATTATGCCGGATGCGGTTCATCATGTAACGGTCATAACCTAGGGTGACACAGAACTAGCTCCAATTCATCAATGTAATGTAGGCATGTATTCAGTATATAGTCATACGTGTTTATGGAAAAGAACTTGCATGACATATTTTGTCCTACCCTCCCGTGGCAGCGGGGTCCTATTGGAAACTAAGGGATATTAAGGCCTCCTTTTAATAGAGAACCGGAACAAAGCATTAGCACATAGTGAATACATGAACTCCTCAAACTATGGTCATCACCAGGAGTGGTCCCGATTATTGTCACTTCGGGGTTGCCGGATCATAACACATAGTAGGTGACTATAGACTTGCAAGATAGGATCAAGAACTCACATATATTCATGAAAACATAATAGGTTTAGATCTGAAATCATGGCACTCGGGCCCTAGTGACAAGCATTAAGCATAGCAAAGTCATAGAAACATCAATCTCAGAACATAATGGATACTAGGGATCAAACCCTAACAAAACTAACTCGATTACATGATAAATCTCATCCAACCCATCACTGTCCAGCAAGCCTACGATGGAATTACTCACGCACGGCGGTGAGCATCATGAAATTGGTGATGGAGGATGGTTGATGATGGCGACGGCGACGAATCCCCCTCTCCGGAGCCCCGAACGGACTCCAGATCAGCCCTCCCGAGAGGTTTTAGGGCTTGGCGGCGGCTCCATATCGTAAAACGCGATGATTTCTTCTCTCTGATTTTTTTCTTTTCGAAAGCAAATATATAGAGTTGGAGTTGGCGTCAGAGGGTCAACATGGGGCCCACGAGGTAGGGGGCGTGCCCTGGGGGGGCGCCCCCCACCCTCGTGGAAAGGGTGTGGCCCCCCTGGTCTTCATATTTGGCGAGGATTTTTTATTATTTTTCTAAGACCTCCCGTGGAGTTTTAGGTCATTCTGAGAATATTTGTTTTCTGCACATAAAACAACATCATGGTAATTCTGCTGAAAACAGCGTCAGTCCGAGTTAGTTCCATTCAAATCATACAAGTTAGAGTCCAAAACAAGGGCAAAAGTGTTTGGAAAAGTAGATACGACAGAGACGTATCAACTTCCCCAAACTTAAACCCTTGCTTGTCCTCAAGCAATTCAGTTGACAAACTGAAAGAAAGAAAGCAAAACTTTTACAAACTCTGTTTGCTCTTGTTGTTGTAACTATGTCAAGCCAGCATTCAAGTTTTCAGCATAGATCATAACTAACCACACTTGCAATAATTCTCAGGTCTCATCATTACTCATATCAATAGCATGATCAACTAGCAAGTCATAATAATAAATCTCGGATGACAAAACTTTCTCAAAACAATCATAATATGATATAACAAGATGGTATCTCGCTAGCCCTTTCTGAGACCACAAAACATAAATGCAGAGCACCTTTAAAGATCAAGGACTGACTAGACATTGTAATTCATGGTAAAAGAGATCCAATCATAGTCACACCCAATATAAATTAACAGTGATGAATGCAAATGACGGCTGTGCTCTCCAGCTAGTGCTTTTTAATAAGAGGGTGATGACTCAGCATAAAAGTAAATGGATAGGCCCTTCACAGAGGGAGGCAGGGATTTGTAGAGGTGCCAGAGCTCAGTTTTGAAATAGAGATAAATTGTATTTTGAGCGGTATACTTTCATTGTCAACGTAGCAACTAATAGATGGCGATATCTTCCATGCTAAACACATTATAGGCGGTTCCCAAACAGAATGGTAAAGTTTATACTCCCCCTTCACCAACAAGCATCAATCCATGGCTTGCTCAAAACAACGAGTGCCTCCTACATACATCAGGTCCTAGGGGGAGTTTTGTTTGCAATTAATTTTGATTTAGTTTGCATAAATCATGGGACTGGGCATCCCGGTGACCAGCCATTTTCTCGTGAGTGAGGAGCGGAGTCCACTCCTCTTGAGAATAACCCGCCTAACACGGAAGATAAGGACAATCTTTGTTGATACATGAGCTATTCGAGCATACAAAATAGAATGATTATTTGAAGGTTTAGAGTTTGGCACATACAAATTTACTTGGAACGGCAGGTAGATACCGCATATAGGAAGGTATAGTGGACTCATCTGGAATAACTTTGGGGTTTAAGGGTTTGGATACACAAGCAGTATTCCCGCTTAGTACAAGTGAAGGCTAGCAAAAGACTGGGAAGCGACCAACTAGAGAGCGACAACAACCATGTACATGCATTAAAATAAATAAACATTGGATGCAAGCATGAGTAGGATATAATCCACCATGAACATAAATATCGTGAAGGCTATGTTGATTGTTTCAACTACATGCGTGAACATGTGCCAAGTCAAGTCACTTAAATCATTCAAAGGAGGATACCACCCCATCATACCACATCATAATCATCTCAATAGCATGTTGGCATACAAGGTAAATCATTATAACTCATAGCTAATCAAGCATGGCACAAGCAACTATGATCTCTAATTGTCATTGCAAACATGTTTATTCATAATAAGCTGAATCAAGAACGCGGGACTCATCATATTTACAAAAACAAAAGAGGTCGAGTTCATACCATCTTTTCTCCTCTCAGTCAATCCATCATATATCATCATAATTGCCTTTCACTTGCACGACTGAACGGTGTGAATAATAATAAGAGTGCACGTGCATTGGACTAAGCTGGAATCTGCGAGCATTCAATAAACAGGAGAAGACAAGGCAATATGGGCTCTTGGTTAAATCAACAATAATGCATATAAGAGCCACTTCAACAATTTAATTATGGTCTTCTCCTACTGACCCCAAAAGAAAAGAAAAGAAATAAAACTATTTACACGGGAAAGCTCCCAACAAGCAAAAGGAGAACGGGAAATATTTTTGGGTTTTCTTTTTAATTATTACTACTACATTAGAAAAATAAACTACTACTAATTTTTTTTGGTTTTTCTTAAGGTTTAACAAGCACACAAGAAGAAAGCAGGAAAAAGAAAATAAACTAGCATGGATATTACAATGAATAAGTATGAGCACCAACATCTAGTAATGAGTCTGTGTGAACATAAATGTAATGTCGGTGAGAAATATGTACTCCCCCAAGATTAAGCTTTTAGCCTAAGTTGGTCTATGGCCACGGCTGGCCTGACGGATATCCATAATAATAGTTGTTGGGGTCGTACTATGATGAAGAAGAAGAAGGCTCCGATTGCCATTGGCTGGCAATCATCTTTGGATCCCACTGATAGTTAGACTGTCATGAAGGATCAAATTGTGGTTCCTGCTCTGGCTCCTCAGCTGGTGCAGGGTTCCGGTAGGCATGAATAGCTGCCAATGGAACAAGGTACGTGCCTACAGTCAAATCAAACAAAGAAGGAGCAGGCAAGGTAATAGTCTCAGGATGATGTTTATTAAAGAACAATTGATATCTAAGCTCCCCTGCCCTATTCTTAACAATAAAATCATGGGCCACCATACTTTTATGATCTAGATAAACACGGGGTAGCACTTTTTCTTCCTTCTCAGCATGCCTAATAGGTATGTTAAAATGTGCTGTTAGGCGTGTGGCATAAATGCCTCCAAAGATGGGACCCTTAGTACGGTTCATATTTAACCGTCTAGCAATAATACCTCCCAAACAAAAAGTGTTATCACTATATAAACCTTGAAGCAGAATAATGAAATTAGGGATACTAAGGTTTCCCGAATTTCCGCGTCCAGTTAAACAACGACTAGCAAATAATGCAAAGTAACGCAAAATAGGAAAATGTATGCTAGTGATTCGTGCATCGGAAACCTTCCTGGTTTCTCCTACCGTGATATTATCAATAAACCCAGCCACATCATCATGATGTGGTTCTTCTATCTTGCCCTCAAAAGGGACTAAACAAATCCGACAGAAATCAAAAAGTGACATCTCCTTAGGCTCATCATATAAATGAAATTCCACCGTAGGTGGTGAGTTCCTAGGATGAAAATAAAAGTTTTGCACAAAGGTATTTGTGAGTAAGAGATAATAATCGCATTGGTCGTGGAGGAAAGCGGTGAGGCGTGCATTGTGAGCCAATTCATGAAAATCTTCACAGATACCGGCTGCTCTCAGGAAATCTTCAAAAGGCCATTCACACGCCCGAATCTCCGTGGTGCGTGGCAAATTATACTTAGGCTTAGGTGCCTTTTCGTTTGAGCTTTGGCTTGATGAGCCCTCAATAATCTCCTCATCATTTTTCTGAAACAATCTGAAATTTTTAGTAACTTCAAAATAAAAGTAACCAAACTTAATAAAACTGATAGCAACTACTCCCACAAGTGCCTAGAGCCTATATCAAGCATTAGAACTACTTGGAACCATATAAATTTGACATGCAAGCTCAAGAACATGGTCACCTATGCAGCACAAATTTGCAAAGAATAAAGCACTAGAACAAAAACTAATTGGACCAATGGAGGAGTCACATACCAAGGAACAATCTCCCCAAGCAGTTTTGCGAGAGGTGCTTTGAGCAAGGAGATCGAAAATCACAACAAAAGTGGCTGGAACTCGTGCTTGAGTTGGTTTTTCGGGTTTGTGTGAGACAGAGGAAGAAGATGGGTGCTGGGATAAGTGGAGGGGGGCCACCATGGGCCCACGAGGCAGGGGGCGCGCCCTATAGGGGGGGCCCACCACCCTCGTGACCAGGTGGCAGCTCCTCCCGCGATAATTTTTGCACAGTAAATCCTCAAATATTCCCGAAAAAACCCATATTAAATTGGCATGGCATTCTTAGGACTTTTATTTTCAGGATATTTTTATATTGCACGGATAAGCCAGGAAACAGACTGAAAATACTATTTTTACTTTATTTAATATAAATAACAGAAAGTATAGAGAGGGTACAGAAGTTTGTGCTTCTAGTTTCATCCATCTCATGCTCATCAAAAAATAATCTACTAACAAGGTTGATCAAGTCTTGTTAACAAACTCATTTCGATAATCATGAAACCGGAGAAATTTCGAATAACACTAAGTTACCTCAACGAGGATATGCACATCCCCAATAATAAGAATATCATATTTCTTCTTGACAGTAGGAAGAGGAAATTCAAAACCTCCAAATATAATTGATGGAATTTTTCCAATAGAGTTGATACTATGAACTTGAGGTTGTTTCCTCGGAAAGTGTACCGTATGCTCATTACCATTAACATGAAAAGTGACATTGCCTTTGTTGCAATCAATAACAGCCCCTGCAGTATTAAGAAAAGGTCTTCCAAGAATAATGGACATACTATCATCCTCGGGAATATCAAGTATAACAAAATCCGTTAAAATAGTAACGTTTGCAACCACAACAGGCACATCCTCACAAATACCGACAGGTATAGCATTTGATTTATCAGCCATTTGCAAAGATATTTCGGTAGGTGTCAGCTTATTCAAGTCAAGTCTACGATATAAAGAGAGAGGCATAACACTAACACCGGCTCCAAGATCACATAAAGCAGTTTTAATATAATTTCTTTTAATGGAGCAAGGTATAGTAGGTACTCCGGGGTCTCCAAGTTTCTTTGGTATTCCACCCTTAAAAGTATAATTAGCAAGTATGGTGGAAATCTCAGCTTCCAGTATCTTTCTTTTATTAGTAATGATATCTTTCATATATTTAGCATAAGTATTTGTGTTGAGCACATAAGTTAATCGCATACGCAAAAAGATAGGCCTAATCATTTCAGCAAAGCGCTCAAAATCCTCATCATCCTTTTTCTTGGATGGTTTCAGAGGAAAAGGCATGGGTTTCTGAACCCAAGGTTCCCTTTCTTTACCATGTTTCCTAGGAACAAAGTCTCTTTTATCATAACGTTGATTCTTTGATTGTGGGTAATCAAGATCAACAACTGGTTCAATTTCTACATCATTATCATTACTAAGTTGAGCATCATCATGAACATCATCATTAATATTTTTACTAGGTTCATGTTCATTACCAGATTGTGTTTCAGTATCAAACATAGATATATCATTTGGATTATCAGGTGGTTCAGCAATAGGTTCGCTAGAAGTTTGCACAGTTCTATCATTTTTCTTCTTCTTCTTTTCAGAAGAACTAGGAACATCAATATTATTTCTTTGAGAATCTTGCTCGATTCTCTTAGGGTGGCCTTCAGGATACAAAGGTTCCTGAGTCATTCTACCAGTTCTAGTAGCCACTCTAACAACATAATCATTTTTCTTACTATTTATTTCATCAAGCACTCTTTTTGAGCTTTAAGTACTTGTTCTACTTGGGTGGTGACCATAGAAGCATGTTTGCTAACAAGTTTAAGTTCACCTTTAATATCAGCCATATAATCACCCAAGCGTGTAATCATATAGGCATTTTCTTTTAATTGTCTACCAAAATAAGCACTGAAGTCGTCTTTCTTAAACATAAAGTTATCAAACTCATCCAAGCACTGACTAGCAATTTTAGTAGGAGGAACTTCAGCTTTATCATATCTGTAGAGAGAATTTACCTTTATTACCTGTGTCGGGATATCGGGATCACGAGGTTCTTAAGTGAATAAATAATTGAGATCATATGTTTCTTCAACAGACGGTGAATTAAGACCATGTATTTCTTCAATAGGAGGTAAATTCTTAACGTCTTCAGCTTTAATACCTTTTTCTTTCATAGATTTCTTTGCCTCTTGCATATCTTCGGGACTGAGAAATAGAACACCTCTCTTCATCGGAGTTGGTTTAGGAACAGGCTCAGTAATTATAGCAGGAGCTGGCTCAGGAGGTGCCCAATTATTTTTATTTGTCAACATACTATTCAATAGAATTTCAGCTTCATCCGGTATTCTTTCCCTGAAAAGAGAACCAGCACAACTATCCAGGTAATTTCTGGAAGCATCGGTTAGTCCATTATAAAAGATATCAAGTATTTCAGGTTTCTTAAGAGGATGATCAGGCAAAGCATTAAGTAACTTGAGAAGCCTCCCCCAAGCTTGTGGGAGACTCTCTTCTTTAATTTGCACAAAATTGTATATTTCCCTCAAAGCAGCTTGTTTCTTATGAGCAGGGAAATATTTAGCAGAGAAGTAATAAATCATATCCTGGGGACTACGCACACAACTAAGATCAAGAGAATTAAACCATATCTTAGCATCACCCTTTAATGAGAACGGAAATATTTTGAGTAAATAGAGGTAACGTGATCTCTCATTATTAGTGAACAGGGTAGCTATATCATTTAACTTAGTAAGATGTGCCACAACAGTTTCAGATTCATAGCCATAAAACGGATCAGATTCAACCAAAGTAATTATATCAGGATCAACAGAGAATTCATAATCTTTATCAGGAACACATATAGGTGAAGTAGCAAAAGCAGGGTCAGGTCTCATTCTATCTCTATGTGATTCTTTGTTCCATTTAATTAATAACCTCTTAAGCTCATATCTATATTTACAAGCAGAAATAGCAGCAGAAGATTCCCTATCAAAAAGATAACCTTCAGGAATAACGGGCATATTTTCATCATCACTATCATCAACGTATTCAAATTCAATAATTTCTCTTTCTCTAGCCCTAGCAATTTGTTCATCAAGAAATTCACTAAGGGGCAGAGTAGTATCAGGCATAGAAGTAGTTTCATCATAAGTATCATGCATAGCAGAAGTGGCATCATCAATAACATGCGACATATCAGAACGAATAGCAAAAGCAGGTGTAGGTGTCGCAAACTTACTCATAACAGAAGGTGAATCAAGTGCAGAGCTAGATGGCAGTTCCTTACCTCCCCTCGTAGTTGAGGGATAGATCTTGGTTTTTGGATCTCTCAAATTCTTCATAGTGTCCAGTAGATATAAATCCCAAGTGACTCAAAGAATAGAGCTATGCTCCCCGGCAACGGTGCCAGAAATTTGTCTTGATAACCCACAAGTATAGGGGATCGCAACAGCTTTCGAGGGTAGAGTATTCAACCCATATTTATTGATTCGACACAAGGGGAGCCAAAGAATATTCTCAAGTATTAGCAACTGAGTTGTCAACTACTGGAAACTTAGTATCTACAGCAAAGTGTTTAGTAGCAAAGTAATATGATAATGGTGGTAGCGGTAACAAAAGTAAAGACATCAAAAGTAATGTTTTTGGTATTTTGTAGTGATTGTAACAGCAGCAACGGAAAAGTAAATAAGCGAGAACCAGTATATGGAAAACTCGTAGGCACCGGATCAGTGATGGATAATTATGCCGGATGCGGTTCATCATGTAACAATCATAACCTAGGGTGACATAGAACTAGCTCCAATTCATCAATGTAATGTAGGCATGTATTCCGTATATAGTCATACGTGCTTATGGAAAAGAACTTGCATGACATCTTTTGTCCTACCCTCCCGTGGCAGCGGCGTCCTATTGGAAACTAAGGGATATTAAGGCATCCTTTTAATAGAGAACCAGAACAAAGCATTAGCACATAGTGAATACATGAACTCCTCAAACTATGGTCATCACCGGGAGTGGTCCCGATTATTGTCACTTCGGGGTTGCCGGATCATAACTCATAGTAGGTGACTATAGACTTGCAAGATAGGATCAAGAACTCACATATATTCATGAAAACATAATAGGTTCAGATATGAAATCATGGCACTCAGGCCCTAGTGACAAGCATTAAGCATAGCAAAGTCATATAAACATCAATCTCAGAACATAATGGATACTAGGGATCAAACCCTAACAAAACTAACTCGATTACATGATAAATCTCATCCAACCCATCACCATCTAGCAAGCCTACGATGGAATTACTCACGCATGGTGGTGAGCATCATGAAATTGGTGATGGAGGATGGTTGATGATGACAACGGCGACGAATCCCCCTCTCCGGAGCCCCGAACGGACTCCAGATCAGCCCTCCCGAGAGGTTTTAGGGCTTGGCGGCGGCTCCGTATAGTAAAACGCGGTGATTTCTTGTCTCTGATTTTTTTCTCTCCACAAGCAAATATATAGAGTTGGAGTTGGTGTCGGAGGGTCAACAGGGGGCCCACGAGGTAGGGGGGCGCGCCCTAGGGGGGGGGGGCGCCCCCCACCCTCGTGGAAAGGGTGTGGGGCCCCTAGTCTTCATATTTGGCGAGGATTTTTTATTATTTTTCTAAGACCTCCCATGGAGTTTCAGGTCATTCCGAGAATATTTGTTTTCTGCACATAAAACAACATCATGGTAATTCTGCTGAAAACAGCGTCAGTCCGGGTTAGTTCCATTCAAATCATACAAGTTAGAGTCCAAAACAAGGGCAAAAGTGTTTGGAAAAGTAGATACGACGAAGATGTATCAGCATGCTGCACCATGCCACCAGCGTTGCTTCACCTCCCCAGCACCCTTGTTGCCGCTCGCCGACGCCGGAGACGCCGTAGCGATCACATGCACGGCGCGCCAGAAGAGCACAGTGCCACCGTGCTCGACGCTGTGCCCTCCCGTGCGTCCTGTGCTCATCCCCGAGCTCACAAAGTGGCCGCGTGAGCCCTGGCCACTTCTCCCCTCTGACTGACGCTCCTCTTCACCGTGCGCTGCTTCCGAAGAACTCCGTCGGAGCTCAAGACCCCCTCCCTTCCGCCTATAAATAGGGCTCCTCGCTCGCCGTTTCCAGCACCACACCACACTCACCCAACCCCCACGACACCGTAGGTAGCCGCAACCCGACCAGACAGGCCTCTGGCCGCCGTTCCTGACCCGAGCTTGCCACCGATCCCCTCCTGCCGCCCCACCTCTCCAGTGCTCCTCGAGCTCGACCGACTTCTTCGGCGACTCCCTGGTGAACCACTGGAGCTAGCCGACCCCTCTAGAGACCCTGGAACCACATGTCCTCGCTGTCTTCTTCATCTCCGATGAACCTCACCCGCAGCTGCTGAGGGAGTCCTGGATTAAGGGGTCCTCGGGCGTTCGGCCTCGGAACATGGGCCAGACTAATGGGCCATGAAGATACAAGATAGAAGACTTCCTCTTGTGTCCGGATGGGACTCTCCTTTGCATGGATGGCAAGCTTGGCGTTCGGATATGTTGATTCCTTCCTTTGTAAACCGACTCTGTATAACCCTAGGGCCCTCCGGTGTCTATATAAACCGGAGGGTTTAGTCCGTAGAGGCAATCACAATCATACATGCTAGACTTCTAGGGTTTAGCTATAACAATCTCGTGGTAGATCAACTCTTGTAATCCTCATATTCATCATGATCAATTAAGCATGATGTAGGGTATTACCTCCATCAAGAGGGCCCGAACTAGGGTAAAACATCATGCCCTTGTCTTGTGTTACCATCGACCTTAGACGCACAGTTCGGGACCCCCTACCTGAGATCCGCCGGTTTTGACACCGACATTGGTGCTTTCATTGAGATTTCCACTGTGACGTCGAAGTTAGGGTTGATGGCTCGCCTTGTTATCAAAGACAGTATCACCTCGAGAGGAGCTCCGGCCATAGGCCAAACCCTCCAGCTGGGCAGCTTTACCATGATCGCCCGTTCGGCCTTTAAGCCGATGATGACTTCTCGGGTCATCGAAAATCGTCTCCGTGTTGATTCCGAATACTCTAGACGGATGGATCCGGCGGAGTGGTCGTCTTTAAACGAACTCCTGGATCGCATCGCTGCCATGGGGGTCGCTACTGACTATGATCAGATTGAGCTTAAACCCGACCAGAGAGAAATCAAATATCTTCCGATCACCCATCAGATAGCGGTCATGGAAGAGCAAAACAAAAATTCTTCCCCTATGCTGAAGACGAACTATGTTTGGATTTCTGAGCTCGAAGGGCCGGATACCCGTCTGCGGAACGACACTGCCAGTCCCTCGAACTCGAATTCAGCCATTGGGCCTGGAAAATCATTCGACATCACAAAGCCCGAAGTAATAAGCTCGGAAGCTTCTCAAAGTCCGGACTCCAAATTGGGTCAGGGTTCGGATTTAAAGCCACCCACCCACCACATGCAATATTCAACAAGAAATTCTAGTTATCCGGATATATGCGACCTCACGTGCATACGACAGCATTCTCAAGAAATAGTCCATCACTTTTGGGCCAGGTTCCTCCTTGTGAAAGACAAGATTAAAGATTGCCGCGACGAGTACGCGATTTTCGTATTCTGCAATAATTGCACGGACGAAGGAATCCTCAAGTCCATCAAACGCCATCACGTATTACACTTCACGGACTTGGCAATTATAGTATAGAAGTACTGTGTAATGGAAAGTGTCTGGAAAACTCAGATAGCTCGCTGGAAGCCACTGGTCTCCACCCAACCCCTTGGGCGAGCAAAACGGATGCACCCTCGCGGGTCACCCGAACCCATAGTAAAGAAAACTAAACCCATTACGGGATGCGGAACCGTTCTGGAGGGATGGCTCGATAGGCCATGCAAAATACACACGACACCGGATACCGTACCGACCCATAACCTTAGAGCATGTTGGATACTCTGGCAAGTGGCCAAGAGTAGCGAGGATATCCTCACCAAAAATAATGCGGAGCAACTTCCCCCGGAATACGACGACCATAGATTATTAATGTTCTTCGAGACTTTTTCTTCAAACAATCGGCACAAGAGGGCACTCCGCGACCTCGCCGAAGTCTGCCAAGTCTCAACAATAAATCCTTGGAACGACACGGCCATAAATTTCAATGCCAGTGTCGAACCAAAAATTCGGTCAGTCCGGGCACCAGCCGCCTTGGTCCTTAACCAAATTGTGGACGGCTTTCGGCTCACTAAAGTGCTCATGGACGGCGGCAGCGGACTAAACCTTATCTATGAGGACACACTGAATAAAATGGAAATAGACATGAGCCGCATTGAGCATAGTAATACGACCTTCCGAGGGATCATTCCCAGCCAAGAGGCACGATGCGCGGGGAAAATTACACTCGGTGTGGTATTCGGCACGCCGGAGAACTATCGGTCCGAAGAGATAACCTTCCAAGTGGCCCCTTTCAACATTGGATATCACGCCCTGTTGGGGCCAAATGCATTCACACTCTTTAAAGCTATACCTCATTACGGGTATATGAAGCTCAAGATGCCTAGGCCCAACTGCATTATCACTCTTGCTAGTGATCCGGACATAGCTCTCCGTGCCTAAAACAAAACAACATCTCTAGCCCTCGAGGCACTGTCTGAGGCCCTCGCGGACAAAGAGTTAACCGTACTACGCTCTATGGTGGATAGGGATGACTTAATCTTTGATAAGCATCCAAAATCCATCTTGTTCAAACCAGCAGACGAAATAGTCAAATTTCAAGTCCACCCGACGGACCCCAAGAAGACAGCTTCAATTGGGACATAGCTAGATCCAACGGTTGACGCTGCACTGCGAACGTTCCTACGCGAGAACTGGGACATATTCTCCTGGCACCCTTCTGATATGCCAGGAATCACATGCAGGCTAGCCGAACACGGCCTCAATATATTGAAGGGATATAAGCCGGTCAAGCAAACACTGCGGCGCTTTTCCGAACCTAAACGACAAGCCATGGGGGAGGAGCTAGCCAAGTTAATCGAGGTTGGATTCATCAGAGAAATAAAACACCCGGACTGGCTAGCAAACCTGGTGATGGTGCCAAAGCAGGATAAATCCTGGCGCCTGTGCATTGATTTCAAAGACATCAACAAGGCTTGCCCCAAGGATCCCTTCCCCTCCCCCACATCGATTAGATTATTGATGCAACTGTAGGACACGACTCACTGTGTTTCCTTGACGCGTACTCCGGATACCATCAAATTAAAATGAAGGAGTCCGATCAAGCCGCAACGACATTCATCACCCCATACATGTCTTTCTAGTTCAACACTATGCCCTTTGGGCTTAAAAACGCCGGCGCCACCTACCAACGCATGATTCAAACATGCCTGGAGAAACAAATCAGCAAGATAGTTGAAGCATATGTGGATGATGTCGTCATCAAGACTAAGCACGTTGAGTCGCTAATAGACGACCTACGTCTTACATTCGACAATCTTCGGACATATGACATCAAGCTGAATCTGGAAAAATGTGTTTTCGGCGTTCCCGCTAGAAAATTGCAGGGCTTCATCGTTTCCAATAGAGGAATTGAGGCAAATCTAGCCAAAATCCGAGCTATGTCACAATTGGCTACACCAACGGACCTTAATTAGGTCTAAAAACTAGCTGGATGCGTGGCAGCTTTAAGCCGTTTTATCTCTAGACTAGGAGAAAAAGCATTGCCACTTTATCGCCTTCTTCAACGTACCGACCACTTTGAGTGGACGGAAGCAGCAATAGCCGGACTAGAGGAAATAAAGGCTCTTTTAGCGAGCAACCCAATCCTAGCCGCACCAAACGTCGACGAACCGATGTTATTATACATCTCTGCAACACTACACCAGGTGGTGAGTGCAGTGCTCGTCGTTGAGCGAAAGGAGGACGTACACAAGTTCCCACTTCAGAAACCGGTATACTACGTATCCACCGTCCTCACACCATGCAAATCCCGGTACCCTCATTACCGAAAGATAGAGTACGCGATCTTCATGGCATCCCGGAAGCTACGACACTACTTCCAAGAGTGTTCGATCATGGTGGCTTCCGAAGTACCACTCAATGATATAATAAATAACCGCAACGCTACGGGTCGGATTGCCAAGCGGGCTATCAAGCTCCTACCATTCAACTTAACATACAAACCAAGCCGAGCCATTAAATCCCAAGTATTGGCTGATGATGTCTACTACACAACCTTCTTCTTGTAGACGCTGTTGAGCCTCCAAGTGCAGAGGTTTGTAGGGCAGTAGCAAATTTCCCTCAATTGGATGACCTAAGGTTGATCAATCCGTGGGAGGCGTAGGATGAAGATGGTCTCTCTCAAGCAACCCTGCAACCAAATAACAAAGAGTCTCTTGTGTCCCCAACACACCCAATACAATGGTAAATTGTATAGGTGCACTAGTTCGGCGAAGAGATGGTGATACAAGTGCAATATGGATGATAGATATGAGTATTTGTAATCTGATAATATAAAAACAGCAAGGTAACTAATGATAAAGGTGAGCGTAAACGGTATTGCAATGCTAGGAAACAAGGCCTAGGGTTCATACTTTCACTAGTGCAAGTCCTCTCAACAATAATAACATAATTGGATCATATAACTATCCCTCAACATGCAACAAAGAGTCACTCCAAAGTCAGTAATAGCGGAGAACAAACGAAGAGATTACGATAGGGTACGAAACCACCTCAAAGTTATTCTTTCCGATCGATCTATTCAAGAGTCCATAGTAAAATAACATGAAGCTATTCTTTCCGTTCAATCTATCCTAGAGTTGGTACTAGAATAACACCTTAAGACACAAATCAACCAAAACCCTAATGTCACCTAGATACTCCAATGTCGCCTCAAGTATCCGTGGGTATGGTTATACGATATCCATCACACAATATCAAATTCATCTCTTCAACCAACACAAAGAACTTCAAAGAGTGCCCCAAAGTTTCTACCGGAGAGTTAAGACAAAAACGTGTGCCAACCCCTATGCATAAGTTCACGACGTCACGTGACTCGCAAGTTGATCACCAAAACATACATCAAGTGGATCACATGATATCCCATTGCCACCACAGCTAAGCACGTGCAAGACATACATCAAGTGTTCTCAAATACCTAAAGACTCAATCCGATAAGATAACTTCAAAGGTAAAACTCAATCCATTACAAGAGAGTAGAGGGGGAGAAACATCATAAGATCCAACTATAATAGCAAAGCTCTCGATACATCAAGATCGTATCGCCTCAAGAACACGAGAGGGAGAGAGAGATCAAACACATAGCTACTGGTACTTACCCTCAGCCCCGAGGGTGCACTACTCCCTCCTCGTCATGGAGAGCGCCGGGATGATGAAGATGGCCACTGGAGAGGGATTCCCCCCTCCGACAGGGTGCTAGAATGAATCTAGATTGGTTTTCGGTGGCTATGGGGGCTTCTGGCGGCGGAACTACCGATCTATTCTGCTCCCTGATGTTTTTAGGGTCTATGGACATATATAGGCGAAAGAAGTCGGTCAGGGGAGCCACGAGGGGCCCATGAGGGTGGCGGGCGCGCCCAGGGGGTAGGGCGTGCCTCCCTGCCTTGTGGCTTCCTCGAAGCTTCCCCGACGTCTACTCCAAGTCTTCTGGATTGCTTCCGTTCCAAAAATAACACTCCCGAAGGTTTCATTCGGTTTGGACTCCGTTTGATATTCCTTTTCTTCGAAACACTGAAATAGGCAAGAAAACAACAATTTGGGCTGGGCCTCCGATTAATAGGTTAGTCCCAAAAATAATATAAAAGTGTATAATAAAACCCATAAACATCCAAAACAGATAATATAATAGCATGGAACAATCAAAAATTATAGATACATTGGAGACTTATTAGCATCCCCAAGCTTAATTCCTGCTCGTCCTCAAGTAGGTAAATGATAAAAACAGACTTTTTGATGTGGAATGCTACGTAACATATTTATACATGTAATTCTCTTTATTGTGGCAAGAATATTCAGATCCATAAGATTCAAGACAAAAGTTTTATATTGACAGAAAAATAATAATACTTCAAGCATACTAACAAAGTAATCATGTCTTCTCAAAATAACATGGCCAAAGAAATCTATCCCTACAAAATCATATAGTATGGCTATGCTCTATCTTCATCACACAAAATATTTAAATCATGCACAACCCCGATTACAAGTGAGGGAGTCCTGGATTAGGGGGTCTCCGGACAACCGGACTATCTCCATTGGCCGGACTGTTAGACTATGAAGATACAAGATTGAAGACTTTGTCTCGTGTCCGGATGGGACTCTACTTGGCGTGGAAGGCAAGCTAGGCAATACGTATATGGATATCTCCTCCTTTGTAACCGACCTTGTGTAACCCTAACCCTCTCCGGTGTCTATATAAACCCAAGGGTGTTTAGTCCGTAGGACAACAGCCATAACATACAATTATACCATAGGCTAGCTTCTAGGGTTTAGCCTCTCTGATCTCGTGGTAGATCTACTCTTGTACTACCCATATCATCAATATTAATCAAGCAGGACGTAGGGTTTTACCTCCATCAAGAGGGCCCGAACCTGGGTAAAACATCGTGTCCCCTGCCTCCTGTTACCATCCGGCCTAGACGCACAGTTCGGGACCCCCTACCCGAGATCCGCCGGTTTTGACACCGACATTAGTGCTTTCGTTGAGAGTTCCTCTGTGTCGACGCCGTTAGGCTTGATGGCTCCTACTATCATCGATAGCGATGCGGTCCAGGGTGAGACTTTTCTCCCCGGACAGATCTTCATATTCGGCGGCTTTGCACTGCGGGCTAATTCGCTTGGCCATCTGGAGCAGATTGAAAGCTACGCCCCTGGCCATCGGGTCAGATTTGGAAGTTTGAACTACACGGCCGATATCCGCGGCGACTTGATCTTCGACGGATTCGAGCCACAGCCGGGCGTGCCGCACTGTCACGGTGGGTATGACCTAGCTCTGTCGCCGAACAGTACCCCAGAGGCTGCGCCCGCGTCAGCTCCGACCATTAGCTCAGAGCCAACTGCGCCAATCGAGGATGGGTGGTTAGACACCGCCTCAGGGGCTGCAGTCTCAACGGCGATCGAGCCGAACACCAGCATAATCCTCTGCACAGCCCGTGACTCCAAGGTGCCAGACTCTTTTTCTGACTCCGAACCGCCCGCACCCCTGCCAATCGAATCCGATTGGGCGCCGATCATGGAATTCACCACCGCGGATATCTTTCAGCACTCGCCCTTCGGCGGCATTCTGAATTCACTAAGGTCTCTCTCTTTGTCAGGAGAGCCCTGGCCGGATTATGGCCAATAGGATTGGGATGCGGACGACGAAGAAATTCGACGCCCACCCACCACCCACTTCGTAGCCACTGTCGATGATTTAACCGACATGCTCGACTTCGACTCCGAAGACATCGACGGTATGGACGACGATGTAGGAGACGAACATGAACCAGCACCTATAGGGCACTGGAAAGCCAGCTCGTCATATTACATATACATGGTGGATACACCCAATGAAGGCAATGGCGACGAGATAGCGGAGGATGACCCCTCCAAGAAGCAACCCAAGCGCCGACGTCAGCGGCGCCGCTCTAAGTCCCGCCAAAGCAAAAGTGGTGATACCGGCACAGGAGATAATAATACTCCGGATAGTGCCAAAGACAACAACAATCCCCTCCAGCAAGATTTAGAGCAGGAGGATGAAGGAGCCAACTCTCCTGAGAGAGCGGCAGATGGAGAGGAGGAGGATGATAATTACATCCCCCCTTTGAAGACGAGGCAAGCCTCGGCGACGATGAATTTGCCGTCCTAGAGGATCCTGTCGAACAAGAGCGCTTCAAGCGCCGGCTTATGGCCACGGAAAATAGCCTGAAGAAAAAGCAGCAGCAGCTTCAAGCTGATCAAGATCTGCTGGCTGACAAATGGACTGAAGTCCTCGCGACCGAGGAATATAAACTCGAGCGCCCCTCCAAGAGTTACCCAAGGCGCAGTTTACTACCCCGACTGGAGGAAGAAGCGTATGATACGGCTGATCGGCCACCTTGTGGCCGCGATAGAGAGGCATTCCAGCCAAAAGCTCAGCCTCCACCCCAACGCCATTCAAATAAAAAGGCATGGGGAGATACGCCAGACCCGCGAGACATATTGGAGGACAAGGCAAAGCATTCAAGATCGATCTACGGATCACGAGGGTGCACCACTCTGCGAGATGACAAACGTCACGCCGGATACAGTAAAAGCAAATCCGGCCGGGCCGAACACAGCGGGCAAGACCCATTCGAGCTGCGTCGAGATATAGCCCAATACAGAGGCGCCACACACCCCTTATGCTTCACAGGCGAAGTAATGGAACATCAATTCCCAGAAGGTTTCAAACCTGTAAACATTGAATCATATGATGGCACAACAGATCCCGCGGTATGGATTGAGGACTTCCTCCTCCACATCCACATGGCCCGCGGAGATGACTTACACGCCACCAAATACCTCCCACTAAAGCTCAAAGGACCAGCGCGGCATTGGCTTAATAGCTTGCCAGCGGACTCCATTAGCTGTTGGGAAGATCTGGAAGCCGCATTCCTCGACAACTTTCAGGGCACCTATGTGCGACCACCAGACGCCGATGACTTGAGCCACATAATTCAGCAACCAGAAGAGTCGGCCAGACAATTCTGGACTCGGTTTCTTACAAAGAAAAATCAAATCGTCGACTGTCCGGATGCTGAGGCCTTAGCGGCTTTCAAGCACAACATCCGAGACGAGTGGCTAGCCCGGCACCTTGGTCAGGAAAAGCCGAAATCTATGGCAGCTCCCATGATGCTCATGACCCGCTTTTGTGCGGGAGAAGACAGCTGGCTGGCTCGTAGTAATAACATATCAAAGAACCATGGTACCTCAGATACCAAGGACGGCAATAGCAGGTCACGTCACAACAAGCATAAGCGCCGCATTAACTGCGAAAATACTGAGGATACGGCAGTCAATGCCGGATTCAAAGGCTCTAAACCCGGTCAGCAGAAAAAGCCATTCAAACAAAGTATGCCAGGCCCGTCCAGCTTGGATCGTATACTCGATCACTCGTGTCAAATACATGGCACCCCAGACAAGCCAGCCAATCACACCAACAGGGATTGTTGGGTGTTCAAGAAGGCCGACAAGTTAATTGCCGAAAACAAGGACAAGGGGCCGCATAGCGATGACGAGGAGGAGTCCCGGCAGCCGCACACTAGAGGACAAAAGAGGTTTCCCCCACAAGTGCGGATGGTGAATATGATATACGCAACCCACATCCCCAAGAGGGAGCGAAAGCGTGCGCTCAGGGACGTATATGCGCTGGAGCCAGTCGCCCCAAAATTCAACCCTTGGTCCTCCTGTCCGATCACCTTCGATCGCAGGGACCATCCCACTAGTATCCGTCATGGCGGATTCACCGCACTGGTCCTAGACCCAATCATCGATGGATTTCACCTCACTCGAGTCCTTATGGACGGCGGCGGCAGCCTGAACCTGCTTTATCAGGACAGAGTGCACAAAATGGGTATAGACCCCTCAAGGATCAAACCCACAAAAACGACCTTTAAGGGCATCATTCCAGGTGTAGAGGCCCATTTCACAGGCTCAATTACACTGGAAGTGGTCTTCGGATCCCCGGATATCTTCCGAAGCGAAGAGTTAATCTTCGATATAGTCCCGTTCCGCAGTGGTTATCACGCGCTGCTCGGGCGAACCACATTTGCTAGATTCAATGCGGTACCGCATTATGCATACCTCAAGCTCAAGATGCCAGGACCTCGCGGAGTTATTACAGTCAATGGAAACATAGAGCTCTCTCCGAATAGAGGAGCACACCGCGGCCCTTGCAGCAGAAGCGCAAAGCAGCCTCTCAAGGCAATCAACCAGTTCGGCGCTTCAAAGCCCGGACACCTTCAAGCGCGCTCGGGGTAATTGGCAAATAGACCGCTTGGCGCGAGCTGAGCTCGCGTAGCAATACGGCGGCCACCCCAATCCCAGCCCAACGGTGATATTCGTGCCGCGCGTACATAATTACGCATTAAAAATACCACGGGCACAGGTGGGGAGGGGGGCACAACTGCGGCATGCCCCAAAACGCGGCCTAAACCGCACTAGGGGCTTCCCGTTTGGTTATTTTTCTTTTTCTTTCAGGACCTTAGTCTCTGGAAACACTGTCTGACATCACTATTGCCGAACACATGATGCAGCAACCAAGGAGGCAGACAGCTACGTTATACCACGGAATTCCCAGGTTGATTACAGTAACGAGTGAAATATTCAATTCAATATCATTCCTCAGCTTGCCCTTGGAAGGTACATAGTCCTACTCTTTGCTTATCGCACTATCTGTATCACTCTGCTTTAACGCAATTTTTTAATAAACAATGCATGACATTACGACTATTATTGCATTCTTGTTATATATATATATATATATATATATATATATATGTATATGTGTGTGTGTGTGTGTGTGTGTGTGTGTTCATTAATGACGCCTTACAACCGTACACTCTGGTACGGCCAATACACCAGGGGCTTACATACTCCACAATGCGGTGTGAGAAGTCCGAACACTTTCACAAGTGCGGCACCCCGAACTTATAGCATTATATGCACCAGCTCCGAATCATGTCTTTGGTCAAATGTTGGGTTTGCCCGGCTCCTATGTTTTGGTACCTTACGTTCCGCTCTATTGGCTAAGGTAGCGCTAGGAGAACTACTGCGATTGTGCCCCGGTTCTGCCGGGCTGAGCACCTCAGTAGAGAAAGCTAAAACTGACTATCATGATAAGGCGAGAGACTGGTCGCTGTTCGGCGAGGTTTTTCGAGTCCCTAAAGACTTATTCCGCTTAGGGCGAGGGGCCAGCCCTGTATGGCTTACAGGCATGTATCGCGCCCAGAATTCGGCCTTCCGAATACCAGGGGCTTCGCTGAAATTTAAAATTATAGAATTCTATGGCTAAGTGAGAGTGATAAATCATTATTAGTCCGGTTGCCTTGTTCGTTGTGCTGAGCACCTCCCTCGAAGGACCCAAACATGGGAACAAGAGTGCTCAGGTTTATCCCGAACACCCCAGCACTCGTGGCATGGGGGCAGAAGCCGAGGACTAGCCTTCTTTCAGATTGGATAAACACCCAAACAAAAGGTAATATTTTAAATTCCAACAAGTGTTGCATAGTGCATATGAAACAAGTTTTTATACATACAGGATAAAACGAGCAAGTCTCATTAAAATATTACATCTTTCGAACACTCGTCCGCGATGAGACGGGCGCCCGGCAGAACACCCTCGTAGTACATCTCGGGGTGGCGGTGCTCCTTGCCCTCTGGCGGCCCTTCCTTGATCAGCTTCACGGCGTCTAGCTTGACCCACTACAATTTCACACAGGCGAAAGCCCGGCGTGCACCTTCAATGCAGACAGATCACTTGACGACCTCCAGCCGCGGTCAGGCATGCACGAGCTGCCTCACCAGGGCGAAGAAGCTGTTCAGAAGGGCGTCGCCAGGCCACAACCGGACTATAAAGCTCTTCATGGCCTGATCGGCCGCCTTATGTAGCTCGACCATCTGCTTCAGCTGGTCGCTCATTGGCACTGGATGTTTGGCCTCAGCATACTGAGACCAGAACAGCTTCTGCGTCGAGCTTCCATCCTCAGCCTGGTAAAATTGTGCGGTGTCGGACACACTGCGGGGCAAATCTGCGAATGCTCCTGAAGAGCTCCGGATCCGAGTAAGTAATCGGTAATTTACTTTTACATGCTTGATTTGCATATAGAAAGCCTTACCCGCCGCTATCTTCTTCATCGCATCGATCTCTTGGAGGGCCTTCTGGGCCTCGGCCTTGGCATTCTTTAAGCTCTCAAGGGCCGCGGGAAGCTTAGACTCTCGCGTCTTCGAGTCAAGCTCCAATGCCTCGTGCTTCGTCATGAGAGCTTGGAGCTCTTGCTGCACCTCGCCCACCCGAGCCTCGTGATTCTCTCGCTCGGTGCGCTCCTTGGCCGCTTTATCTTCGGCCTTGGTTAGCGCTTGCTTCAGGGTCGCCACCTCGGTCGTGGCCCCTGGCAAACATACGATAATCCTGTCATTTTGCAATCGCGTCCATTTTCATATATACATATCTATAGACGGGGTATTACTTACCCTTGTTCTCCTTGAGCTGCCTCTTGGCAAGGCCAAGCTCTTTCCTGGACCCCTCGAGGTCCTGCTTCAATACGGTGATCTCCACAGTCAGTGTGGCGGACGCCAGCAGCGAAGCCTGCATACGCATATTGACACACCTATATTAGACTCCTGCGATATTGTTTGATCCTTTGTTCGGCTTTTCTTTGTGAACACCGAACAAAGCATCAGGGGCTACTGTCTATGCGGTAATATTTCTACTACATTTTAAAACACTTACCTCTTAGCCTGTTAGAAGGCTGGCACGGGCTTCAGTCAATCCGCTCTTGGCGGACTGAACCTTCTGGATCACCGTACTCATGATAGTGCAGTGCTCCTCGTCGATGGAAGCGCTGCGAAGCGCTTCCAGCAGATTGTCCGGCGCCTCTAGATGGACAGAGGTCATCGGCACATGCGTCTTTCCCCTCTTAGAAGGAGGCCGCCTGCCCAAGCCCGGAACCGCTGGAGGGTCCGTCGCGGTGTTTGGCTAAGGGCCGAACTTAGAGCTCTCGGGGGCCCCGTCCCCTCGGCTCCCGGAGTCCGGAAGGTCGCCTTGAGGCGCCTCCGGGACTGTCTCCCTCGATCCGGTGCCTCTTGAGACAACACCTCGGCATCGTCGGCAGGATGAGGGGAGGTGGCGGTCGGGACTGGATCGCTATCCATGTCCGACGAGCCCAGGGAGCCATCCGATGATACCTTGATATTGGCTTGGGGCGGCCTGCATAATTATGTTCGGTGATTAGGGAAAGTAGTGCGACAAATGAATCCTATGAGTTACTCTGGTATCCGAATACTTACGATCTCCCCGGGAGCTTGACCCTGGGCAACCACTCGTCTTTGCCTTCATCGGCAGTGGTGGAACTGTCCGGAAGGAGAGTCCTTCCCTTCTTGGACCCTCCGGCCTCCCAAGTTGGGGCGACCTTCCTTTTCTTGTCTCCCGCAGTCGGTGGGGGAGCATCTTCTTCTTCTTCTTCTTCCTCGTCTTCGCGGGAAGAGTGCGCTGCAGAGTCATCGGACGGTGAGTCCGACGACGCCTGGCGTCGGGAACTCTTTCGGGTTCCCTTGGCCTTCTTGGTCTTCTTCGGCACCTTATAAGGAGCCGGAATCAGCATCTTCGCCAGAAGAGCGTCTGCGGGGCCTTCGGGCAAAGGAGTTGGACAGTCGATCTATCCGGCCATCTTCTGCCAGTCCTGTCAAAGGCACGGGAGTTTAGATCCCACATAGAGTCAATCTATATAAAAAGTAAGTAGCCTGTCAAAGGTAAAGCAGCTTACCTCACTGGCTTGGCGCTTCGCGCTGAATCCGCGATCCTCAGTAATAGGGGGGGGGGGGGACCTCGGCACTTCTGAACAGCACCCTCCAGGCGTCTTCATGAGTTGTGTCGAAGAGCCTGTTCAAAGTTCGGTGCTGCGCCGGATTGAATTCCCACAAGTTGAACTCCCGTTGTTGGCACGGGAGTATCCGGCGGATGAGCATAACTTGGACTATGTTGACAAGCTTGAGCTTCTTGTCCACCATGTTTTGAATACATGTTTGGACTCCGGCCAGCTCTTTTGAACTACCCCAGGACAGGCCCTTCTCTTTCCAGGAGGTGAGCCGCGTGGGGAAGCCAGATCGGAACTCGGGGGCCGCTGCCCATGAAGGGTCGCGCGGCTCGGTGATATAGAACCACCCCGATTGCCAACCCTTTATGGTTTCCACAAAGGAGCCCTCGAGCCATGTTATGTTGGGCATCTTACCCACCATGGTGCCTCCGCACACAGCCTGGCGGCCGCCCACCACCTGCGGCTTGACATTGAAGGTTTTCAGCCATAAGCCGAAGTGGGGCTTGATGCGGAGGAAGGCCTCGCAGACGACGATAAACGCCAAGATGTTGAGGATGAAGTTCGGGGCCAGATCGTGGAAATCCAGGCCGTAATAAAACATGATCCCCCGGACGAAGGGATGGAGAGGGAACCCAGTCCGCGGAGGAAATGGGTGAGGAATACTACCCTCTCATGGGGCATAGGGCTAGGGATGAGCTGCCCCTCGTCTGGGAGCCGGTGCGCGATGTCGTCGCGCAGGTATCCGGCTCTCCTCAGTTTCTTGATGTCTCCCTCCGTGACGGAGGAGACCATCCACTTGCCTCCCGCTCCAGACATGGTTGGAGAAGGTTGAGGTGGAAGTATGGACTTGGGCGCTAGAGCTCGAGTGTGCGGAAACGGATGAGCAAAGGAGGAAGAAGGCATGGATAGAAAGGTGAATCATTATACCTTTATATGGGCGAATGAACCTAAGCGTCCCCACTTGCCTGGTAAAACTCGCTTATCCCCCAAGCGCCGCAATCGATGGCGCGGTTGGGTTACCCACGCCCGTATTGATGAGAATCCCGTAATAAGGGGACACGATCTCTGCTTTGACAAGACGTGTCGAAAAATCTGCCTCGTGTTATGTGCGGGGCTGGTTAAAAGAAACGGTTCGAATAATCACCGGGCCATGACATAACGTCATGTTGCCAAAACAAGCCAACAAATTAGATCTAAAAAAATATTATTCTCTCTATGGTGGAATGTGGAACTTATTTTGCAAGGTCGGACACTATCCTCGTATTCAAATTCTTCTGTGGTGTATTCGGAGAAGGAACCCGCCTTGCAATGCCGAAGACAATACTGCACGCCGGACTCATCGTCATTGAAGCCTAGTTCAGGGGCTACTGAGGGAGTCCTGGATTAGGGGGTCTCCGGACAGCCAGACTATCTCCATTGGCCGGACTGTTAGACTATGAAGATACAAGATTGAAGACTTTGTCTCGTGTCCGGATGGGACTCTACTTGGCATGGAAGGCAAGCTAGGCAATATGGATATGGATATCTCCCCTTTGTAACCGACCTTGTGTAACCCTAACCCTCTCCGGTTTCTATATAAACCGAAGGGTTTTAGTCCGTAGGACAACAATCACAACATACAATCATACCATAGGCTAGCTTCTAGGGTTTAGCCTCTCTGATCTCGTGGTAGATCTACTCTTGTACTACCCATATCATCAATATTAATCAAGCAGGACGTAGGGTTTTACCTCCATCAAGAGGGCCCGAACTTGGGTAAAACATCGTGTCCCCTGCCTCCTGTTACCATCCGGCCTAGATGCACAGTTCAGGACCCCCTACCCGAGATCCGCCGGTTTTGACAGCGACAACAAGCCAAGCAATTGTTTCATACTTCTGATGTTCTCAAACTTTTTCAATCTTCATGCAATACATGAGCGTGAGCCATGGACATAGCACTATAGGTGGAATAGAATGGTGGTTGTGGAGAAGACAATAAGGAGAAGATAGTCTCACATCAACTAGGCGTATCAACGGGTTAATCGATGCTCATCAATAGATATCAATGTGAGTGAGTAGGAATTGCCATGCAACGGATGAACTAGGGCTATAAGTGTATGAAAGCTCAACAAAAGAAACTATTGGGTATGCATCCAACTCGCTTGCTCACGAAGACCTAGGGCATTTTGAGGAAGCCCATCATTGGAATATACAAGCCAAGTTCTATAATGAAAGATTCCCACTAGTATATGAAAGTGACAACATAGGAGACTCTTTATCATGAAGATCATGGTGCTAATTTGAAGCACAAGTGTGGTAAAAGGATAGTAGCATTGCCCCTTCTCTCTTTGTTTTTTGTTTTTTTGGGACTTCTCTTTTTATGGCCTCTTTTTTCCCTTTTTATTTTTTATTTTTTTGTCCGGAGTCTCATCCCGACTTGTGGGGGAATCATAGTCTCCATCATCCTTTCCTCACTGGGACAATGCTCTAATAATGTTGATCATCACACTTTTATTTACTTACAACTCAAGAATTACAACTCGATACTTAGAACAAAATATGACTCTATATGAATGCCGCCGGCAGTGTACCGAGATGAGCGATGAATCAATAGTGACATGTATGAAAGAATTATGAATGGTGGCTTTGCCACAAATATGATGTCAACTACATGATCATGCAAAGCAATATGACAATGATGGAGCATGTCATAATAAACGGAACAGTGGAAAGTTGCATGGCAATATATCTCTTAATGGCTATGGAAATGCCATAATAGGTAGGCATGGTGGCTGTTTTGAGGAATGTAAATGGTGGGTTTATGGTACCGGTGAAAGTTGCGCGATACTAGAGAGGCTAGCAATGGTGGAAGGGTGATAGTGCGTATAATCCATGGACTCAACATTAGTCATAAAGAACTCACATACTTATTGCAAAAATCTATTATCCATCGAAACAAAGTACTACGCGCATGCTCTAAGGGGGATAGATTGGTAGGAAAAGACCATCGCTCGTCCCCGATCGCCACTCATAAGGAAGACAATCAATAAATAAATCATGCTCCGACTTCATCACATAATGGTTCACCATACGTGCATGCTACGGGAATCACAAACTTCAACACAAGTATTTCTCAAATTCACAACTACTCAACTAGCATGACTCTAATATCACCATCTCCATATCTCAAAACAATTATCAAGTATCAAACTTCTCATGTATTCAATGCACTTATATGAAAGTTTTTATTATTGCCATGTTGTTCTAAAGGACTCTCAAAATAATTTAAGTGGAGCATGAGAGATCAATTATTTCTATAAAATAAAACCACCGCCGTGCTCTAAGAAGATATAAGTGAAGTACTAGAGGAAATGACAAACTACTCCAAAAGATATAAGTGAAGATCAATGAGTAGTCGAATAATTATGCAACTATGTGAAGACTCTCTAACATTTAGTAATTTCATATCTTGGTATTTTATTCAAACAGCAAGAAAAATAAATAAAATAAAATGACGCTCCAAGCAAAACACATATCGTGTGGTGAATAAAAATATAGCTCCAAGTAAAGTTACCGATGAACGAAGACAAAAGAGGGGATGCCTTTCGGGGCATCCCCGAGCTTAGGATCTTGGTTGTCCTTGAATATTACCTTGGGGTGCCTTGGGCATCCCCAATCTTAGGCTCTTGCCACTCCTTATTCCATGGTCCATCGAATCTTTACCTAAAACTTGAAAACTTCACAACACAAAACTTAACAGAAAACTCGTAAGCTCCGTTAGTTTAAGAAAATAAATTACCACTTAGGTACTGTAATGAACTCATTCTTTATTTATATTGGTGTTAAACCCACTGTATTCCAACTTTTTCTCTATGGTTCATAAACTCTATTACTAGCCATATATTCATCAAAATAAGCAAACAACACACGAAAAACAGAATCTGTCAAAAACAGAACAGTCTGTAGTAATCTGTAGGTTTCGAATACTTCTGGAACCCCAAAAATTCTAAAGTAAATTGCTGGACGAGAGAAATTTATCTATTAATCGTATTCAAAAATAATTAACTAAATATCAGTCTCCAATAAAAAATGGCAGCAATTCTCTCGAGCGCTAAAGTTTCTGTTTTTTACAGCAAGATCAAAAAGACTTTCCCCAAGTCTTCCCAACGGTTCTACTTGGCACAAACACTAACTAAACACAAAAAACACAACCAAAAGAGAGTCTAGATAAATTATTTATTAATAAACAGGAAAAAAATCAAGGAATAAAAATAACATTGGGTTGCCTCCCAACAAGCGCTATTGTTTAACGCCCCTAGCTAGGCATGATGATTTCAATGATGCTCACATAAAAGATAAGAATTGAAACATAAAGAGAGCATCATGAAGAATATGACTAGCACATTTAAGTCTAACCCACTTCCTATGCATAGGGATTTTGTGAGCAAACAATTTATGGGAACAATAATCAACTAGCATAGGAAGGCAAAACAAGCATAACTTTAAAACTTTAAGCGCATAGAGAGGAAACTTGATATTATTGCAATTCCTACAAGCATATGTTCCTCCCTCATAATAATTTTCAGTAGCATCATGAATGAATTCAACAATATAACTATCACATAAAGCATTCTTTTCGTGATCTACAAGCATAGAAATTTTATTACTCTCCACATAAGCAAAATTCTTATCGTTCGGAATAGTGGGAGTATCATAAGAAAATCGAATACTATAAATTGTTTCCACATTAAAGGATTAATGTTCAGAAAAGGCTAATCATAATCATGCCAAGTTTTATAAATATAATCATCACTACTTTTTATAGCACAAGTGTTATCACAATAATCATCATAAGTAGCAACTTTGTTCTCATCATAATCAATTGAAACCTCTTCCAAGATAGTGGAATTATTACTAAATAAAGTCATGACCTCTCCAAATCCACTCTAATCAATATAATCATCGTAAGTAGGATGCATGCTATCATCATAATAAATTTGCATATCAAAACTTGGGAGACTACATATATCATCTTCATTAAACATATCATCCCCAAGCTTGGGACAAACATTAATTGCAGCAAATATATTTTCAAACTTGTCATTCTCATCAAACATAGCATCCCCAAGCTTGGGATTTTTCATATCATAAGCATAATCATTCTCATCATTAATAGTATGGATAGAACCAATAGTATAACAGTTATCATCATTACAATGAGTAATAGGGGCAACATCATTTGGGAAGGATACCTCTTTACCTTTACTTCTCCGTCTTTTCTTTTTCTTCTTCACAATATGTGTTGGTTCAATCCTCTTTTTGGAGCTCCTTATTGATGAGATTGGTTGAATAGAAGGCTCCTCCTCGTTACCTGATTCATCATAAGAAATAATAGAAGGATATTGGGAAGCCTCTCCCTTTCATTAGTATTCTGTTCATCCTCTATTTGTTTTCTTTTCTTTATGTAATTGACAATATAAGAATTTTCAATGCAGTTCACCGCACAATACATAAAAATTTCTTCTAGATCAATATCGAGGTATTTCTCAAGGTTATATTCTGGAATATGCTTAGTTATATGTTTCATTTATTCATAACCCAAAAGCAAACTAAGTTCATTATGATGTGCAAGGGTAATCAAATCATCACAATTTTTGGACCCGATACGATCATGAAACAATTTGCATTTGAGATTTAAATGACCATGTTCATTGCAAAGTTCACAAGTATGATGAAGAAATTTCAAATTTTCAGCACAAACATCTAGCCTTTCTTGCAACCATTTAGTTTCCAAATACTTATGCCTCTTGCAAAATCTATCTTCCCTAATTTGTGTGTACTTGCAAGCTGTATGCACTCCACAAAAATTGAGATGCTTATAAGAGACATTTTCATCATGACTGGTGCAATCATCATTAGTACTATGGATATTCAAGGAGTTCATACTAACAACATTGCAATCATGCTCATCATTCATAGATTTAGTGCCAAACATTTTATAGACTTCTTGTTCTAGCATTTGAGCACAATTGTCCTTTCCATCATTCTCACGAAAGATATTAAAAAGATGAAGCGTATGAGGCAAACTCAATTCCATTTTTTTTGTAATTTTATAAACTAAACTAGTGATAAAACAATAAACTAAAACATTCGATTGCAAGATCTAAAGATATACCTTCAAGCGCTAACCTCCCCGGCAACGGCGCCAGAAAAGAGCTTGATGTCTACTACACAACCTTCTTCTTGTAGACGTTGTTGGGCCTCCAAGTGCAGAGGTTTGTAGGACAGTAGCAAATTTCCGTCAAGTGGATGACCTAAGGTTTTTCAATCCGTGGGAGGCGTAGGATGAAGATGGTCTCTCTCAAGCAACCCTGCAACCAAATAACAAAGAGTCTCTTGTGTCCCCAACACACCCAATACAATGGTAAATTGTATAGGTGCACTAGTTCGGCGAAGAGATGGTGATACAATTGCAATATGGATGATAGATATGAGTATTTTTAATCTGAAAATACAAAAACAGCAAGGTAACTAATGATAAAAGTGAGCGTAAACAGTATTGCAATTCTAGGAAACAAGGCCTAGGGTTCATATACTTTCACTAGTGCAAGTCCTCTCCTCTCCTCTCTCGGACGTTTTCGGTCTCCGGAAACAGTTGCCGGGCTGCACTCCTCTCCTCTCTCGTCAGCCCGCGACCCTCCTCGCGCGCGCGCCCGAAAGCTGTCCCGGACCCGACCCGGGCAGTCGTCACCGTTGGATCCGGATCATCCCCTAACGTCTACAAAACATCTTCGTTTTGTTAATTGGGCTCCCTTCCTATTTTTCTCGGACCGACCATATTTTTGTGAGTCCAAGAAAATTACCCGCATGTTCAAATTGGTTCCCTAAATCCCTCTTCTTTTTCTTCTCTCTATTTTTTTTCTTTCTTGTCTCCCACTTTCTTCCAAGGAGTGTAAGAGTGAGAGAGCACCAGGCCCAGCAGGGGTCGGCAGCCCAGCCAGGCCGACCGGCCTCCAAGGCCCAGTCTTTTCCCTCCTAAGGCCCAAGGCCATCCAGCCAGCAGCGCCAGGCCTAACCAGGCCTAACCCTAGCCTTCCCCGCTCGATCCCATGGCCTCTCCTCGAACTCCCTCACGCCACCAAGAGACCGTGAGCGTGTTGTCTCACTTGATCTCCCTTCCCCTCCTTCCACCTAGCGTCTCCTCCGGCCTCCCCTTTCGTCTATGTCGTTTGCTGATCCGTGCCTCGAGCACCGGCGCTCCAAGGGCGGCCTCCTGTGGCTCATCGCGGTCGTAGCTCCCCACCACCAGCAAGAAGCTGGGTCGTGCCAGCGACCGCCGTCATGACGACCTCCACCAGCGGCCTCTCCTTCGCCCCACTGCATCCTCTGCACGCCGCGCCCGATTCCCGTGCCTTTTCTCCTCCGGCCGCCGCGGGTTTCCTCGTTGCCTCCTCCCTCTAGCGCCGCCTTGCTGCTCCCTCCCGTGCACAAGCCCCTCCTCTGCCATGGCCTTCCTCCTTCATCCACCTCGGGAAGCCGCCGCCACACCAAGTCCCTGTGCCCGCGCCCTGTTTCTCCTCTCGCGCCTGCAGCTCCGTCCGGGAGCTCGTGGAACCATGTCCGCCAAAGGAGCCTCGCGCCCGACCCCCTTGCTGGGGCCATGGTTGCTTGCGGCCCCGCCTTCCTGCACCTCCACACGCCACCAACCGCTGCTCCGCCTCGATCGAGCTCCATCCCCTGCTGTCATTGGATCGCCAAGATGCAGCCCCGACACCGTCGGCCCCTTCCTCCTTCAACGTACGAGCCTTCATGCCCGAGGCCTTCGTCATCTCCCTGTGTTGTGCTGCGTGCGACCGTGACAGCCACATGGTCGCCACCTCGGCAGCCCCCTGCTGCTTGTTTGCGCGCCTTCGCTGTCGGTCGCATGGACGCCAAGACCTGCAACTCTCTGTACTGGACAGCAAGACCAAGTCCCTCACAGACCTAAGCGCCCCTCGGATTCGCCAGGTTCCATCACCGATGACCATTTTGGATACACCAAGACCTGGACCATCAAGTGCCACGACGTCCGTCGATCGCCAAGTACCCCTTCGGATACGCAAGTCCCTTGAAGGTCCACCGATGCCTGGTACGACTACAGGACCGGAACGAAGTACCACGATGACCGTTGACATGTACCACTACACCGCACCGAAACGTCCTGACCGTCCCGGATATTGCCAAGTAACCCTTCGGTTTCAGAACGCGACGAGTACCACGACTACCCTTGAGGACATTGGTTCCATCAAGTTCGACTACAACGTGTGTACAACTACCGCCGCCGTGATTTTCGACAAGACATCGTGTGCCTCTACTTCTACTACTGTCCGAGAACGACTGCTTGTGTTGTATGACATGTACCCTTTGTCTGCACCGTGTCAGTAGTGTCTCTCGCTTCCTTGCCATCCGGGAGCGCCCCACCATCTTTTGCACGCATCCGCTCACTTCTCCTTTGCATCGGTATCTCCATGAGCTACTGGAACCGTTATTTTGCCATGGCATCATTTCGGATTCATTGCCGTGGCCCCCTTTTCCTCCCGCCATTGACGACAAATGCTTCATAATGCTCTTGTGAACTTTTAACAAAAACTGCATAAAACTTGCACATGTCATTCGCATCATAATAAAAACATTTAAATGTTTAAAATTGTTGTTGCACCAAATTGATAAATTCATATGGGGATTTACCGGAATTGTTGTTTGTTGTTCCGTCCTCATTTAAACTTGCCTAGTTAGGTTGTTTTCATATGCTTCACTCCCCCTTGCCAGGTTAATCAACATTTAATATTGTTGGGTACATAAACGAGATCGAACTAAATAACTCGAATGTGGTGTTCCGTCAATATGCAACTCGTTGCATATTGAGCTCCACTTAATTTGTAGGATTGTTTGGGCACTTTGCCATGCCATGCATAATTAAACCGGACATGCATCATGCTTGGTTGTGCATCATGCCATGTTTATGTGATGGTTGTTTACTATGTTGTTTGCTGCTTTCCGGGTTACTTCTCGCGTTAGCTTCGGTTTCGTTCCGGAGTTGTGAGGATCCGTTCATCTACGTCCATTTGTCTTCTTCATGGACTCGTTCTTCTTCCTTGCGGGATCTCAGGCAAGATGACCATACCCTCGAAATCACTTCTATCTTTTCTTGCTAGTTGCTCGCTCTATTTCTTTGCCTATGCTGCGATACCTACCACTTGCTTATCATGGCTCCCATATTGCCATGTCAAACCTCTAACCCACCTTGTCCTAGCAATCCATTGTTTGGCTATGTTACCGCTTTGCTCAGCCCCTCTTATAGTGTTGTTAGTTGCAGGTGAAGATGGAGTTTGTTCCATGTTGGAACATGGATTTTTGTTGGGATATCATAATATCTCTTATTTAATTAATGCATCTATATACTTGGTAAAGGGTGGAAGGCTCGGCCTTATGCCTGGTGTTTTGTTCCACTCTTGCCGCCCTACTTTTCGTCATACCGGTGTTATGTTCCTTGATTTTGCGTTCCTTACACGGTTGGGTTATAATGGGAACCCCTTGATAGTTCGCTTTGAATAAAACTCCTCCAGCAAGGCCCAACCTTGGTTTTACCATTTGCCACCTAGCCTTTTTTCCCTTGGGTTCTACAGACTCAAGGGTCATATTTATTTAAACCCCCGGGCCAGTGCTCCTCTGAGTGTTGGTCCAAACTAGAGCACCGTGCAGGGCCATCCCTTGGCAACATGGGTTACGTTGGCTCCTGTACGCTTAGCTTATCCGGTGTGCCCTGAGAACAAGATATGTGCAGCTCCTATCTGGATTTTTCGGCACAGCGGGTGGTCTTGCTGGTCTTGTTTTACCATTGTCGAAATGTCTTGTAACCTGGATTCTGAGTCTGATTGGGTCGTCCTGGGAGAAGGAATATCCTTCGTTGACCGTGAGAGCTTGTGATGGGCTAAGTTGGGACACCCCTGCAGGGTTTTGAACTTTCGAAAGCCGTGCCTGTGGTTATGGGCAGATGGGAATTTGTTAATGTCCGGTTGTAGAGAACTTGACACTTAACTTAATTAAAATGCATCAACCGCGTGTGTAGCCATGATGGTCTCTTTCCGGCGGAGTCCAGGAAGCGAACACGGTGTTGGAGTTATGCTTGAACGTAGGTAGTCTAGGATCACTTCTTGATCATAGATTTTCGACCGTGCTTTGCCTTCTCTCCTTGCTCTCATTTGCGTATGTTAGCCACCATATATGCTAGTGCTTGTTGTATCTCCACCTCATACCTTTTAGCTACCCATAAGCTTAAATAGTCTTGATCGCGAGGGTGTGAGATTGCTGAGTCCCCGTGACTCACAGATACTTCCAAAAACCAGTTTGCAGGTGCCGATGAAACCGTGCAGGTGACGCAACCGAGCTCAAGGAGGAGCCCGATGAAGATCTTGTTCATTGTGTTGTTTCGTTTCCAGTTGGTCAGTAGTGGAGCCCAGTCGGGGCGATCGGGGATCTTTTGCATTAGCGGTGGTCTTCTTTTATTTTGGTTCCGTAGTCGGATCTTGTTGGTATCTGGTTGATGTAATGCTATATTCATGTATTGTGTGAAGTGGCGATTGTAAGCCAACTATGTATCTCTTTCCCTTATGTATTACATGGGTTGTGTGAAGATTACCTCACTTGCGACATTGCTTACAATGCGGTTATGCCTCTAAGTCGTGCTTCGACATGTGGTAGATATAGCCGCATCGTGGGTGTTACATCTACAATGGCACCAGAGGGAAAAATGGAAGAGGAAGACGAGAGGTGAAACTAAGTTGCTTCTTTGACCAATGAGTGAAACCAAAGAACCTTGAAAAGGTTAAGCCATTTCGAGAAAAGAATACAACAGAGATGAACGAAGTTGAAAACACTCCGTTAGAAAAGAGGAACAAGGAAGAACAACTTCAGACAGAACTCCGATTGAAAATAGATGCAAGACTTGTTCAGGCGAAAAGAACTTGAGCAAAAGGTCACAACACTCCGGTTAAATAGGATAAACATGAAAAGAACATGATCTTTGACAAAAAGAGATGATGGGTTGAAAAGAGCAACATCACAATGCCCCCGGAACAAAAGAATGGAAGATAGATAATTGAAATAGGAGGATGGAGAAGAAAATGCCCACTTCTGGCACAAAAGAGCTTGAAAAGGCATCCTTAGGAGAAAGGTCGAACGGAGTTGTTGGGAAACCAACAATGAAAAGAGTAAACTTGTTGTGGTCTTATGGAAAACATCTCAAAACTCTGAGGTGAAATTCTGTCCCTAACAGAAATGATAGATTGGATTGATATCCACAAGGAAACGAGAAACTATTTCACTGGGAGGGTAGAGGGAGAACTTGGATCATATATTATCACCATTAATAGCATTAATCCTTAGGGAAAGCTTTAGGTGAAAAATAACCCCAGATAACTCAAATGACGAGATTGATGGATTTAAAATACCTCATTCTTAACAACATGTGAATCATGAAACATGAACTCAAATTATCAAGAATGACATAAAACCACCTCCAATTATACGGAAAAAAAGAACTGCACTTCGGATAGCAAGATGAAGAATGCTTGAGCTCCTCTGAAAAGAATCTTGATGAAAACTTTAAGAAGGAAACTAAATCCTTGATGAACCATCATGTAGAACCTTGATGAAGAACTCCGGTAACAAAAAGGATAACGAAAAGAAAGAGAAGTTGAAAACATAAAGTGAAACCTTGTAATGATTTAGATGGATCTCCGTGATGATGGGAGCTTGGAACTCCGGGAAAAGAAAAGATGAAACAATAGAAACTAAGAATTTCGATGAACCTCCGGAATAAGGAATTGAATCATTTGGATGAAACAAGAATAAGAATTACATTATGCTTATCCTTCACCAATTTAAATAGATGACACACAATGGATTTGGCATACTACTTATTCTAGTAGAAAAGATTAAGAGAGATATGGCGCAAACTTGAGAAGGTCTTCAACGATCCACCGGTAGGATTAGAACAACGAGTAAATCTGTATGATAACGAAGGAGAAGAACTCTTGAACGAAACACCGTAAGAATTGAAAATGAACGAATAAAACATGAAGAAACACCGGGAAGAATTAGCAAATAAATGAAGATGCTTGAGAGAATTTAGATCCATGCGAACGAAGAGATTACGAGCTGATTAGAGAATCCTTGATTTAAGCACCGGTATGATTTAGAGTATGAGAGCCGAAAGCTGGAATGAATAAATCTTAGATGATGGGCTCCGGATGATCAAACTGAAAAGGCTCCTAAATTGCTCCGGATGGATGAAAAGAAATCTCACAATCGAATACAATTATGAGAGGATGTCAACAAGCTGGAATCACGAATCTTGAAGAGAATGGCGCAAGATTGAGAGAGAAAATCTTCTTCGGTCTTTAAAATCTGAGAATTACGACGAGAAACACCACCATGAATTATTGAGGCACTCCGGAATAATGAAAAGAGAAGAGATTGAGCCAATGATGAAATGAATTTGAAAAATCTTGGTGAAAGACATTTGACTGATGATAATTCATTCTTACGTCAAACTTCAAAAGAATTTAAGATAGCTCCGGGAAATTAAGAAGAGTCAGGTAAGATCCTAGAAAAATACATGTGGGTTATGGACCCACTCAAGAGAAAACACCATTGAAAAGATTACAAAGAGAGATTGCACCGATTGAATTAAATGGCTTGAAAGAGATAACATCCTCGAAAGAACTTGAACGAATGTAGAGTGGAAACACGAATCTTCTGAGATTTCTTCATTACTTAGGAATAATTGAATAACGAGAAGTGGATTATTAAGAGGTGCACCGGTATGGAAAAACATTTGAAACGAGGAAAGGATATGATCAACAAAGCTTGACTTGGATCCACCGGAGAAGAAAAAGAACGAATAAAGGTGAACTAGAAGCTCCGTTAGGATCTTCATGAGAATCACCGAGTAAGAACATTGAAGGAAAAGAATGGAGAGATTTCATAATCATAAGATAGATACTTGATAAAGAAATCTTAGTCCTCGAAGAAAAAGGGTGGGTGGGCGGGAAAAACAAAGGCAACTTGGAGACGGATGAAACAAACACCGTTGAGAAGAACAGAAACTTGATCTTGCGGATGATTGAAATGATTGGATCCACTTGAAGAGAAACACGCCAGTTGAAAAAGGATTGACATGACAATCTCGATGATCAAAAAAAGAATTGGTATTCACATAGGAGTATGAGAACGCCACTTAGGAAAGGTATGGAATCAACACTTGACATTGACGCAACTCGAATACCACAACTCAAAACAAAAAAAAGGATTGGCTTGCAGAATAAGCCGGAACAAACATATGACAAAGATTTTGTTCAAAGTTTTCATGGTGGGGCCTACATGGGATCGATCGTACATCACCATCATGTACAAGTCAGTGCACATGACATACAAAGCGTCCCCGAGTCGGCATAGCCAAGGACTCTTTAAGAAACAACGAGACCACTATAAAACCAACCGTGGATAGGCGGACCACTAGACGTCGAACCCCAATTTCATATCATATATCTGTAGGAAAGATATCCTAAGAGCTACTTGAATTCCCACTTATAAACTCCCAAAACTTTCCGGTTATGCAATCAGGTGTTGGGGATACAGGGGAAGCATAATATCTCACCCAAAGCTAACAAATCCTACATCCAGCTGTATCCATCCTTCAACACATAACCAAGAAATCTTCGGAAATCATTTACCTCAACCTTCGAAAAGCATCCGTTATACGAGTTATGTCAATACTCCCAAACTCTCGCCCCAGTACTGGGTGGCGTCGAGGTTATCTCACCAACAACTGCATAAAAGAGTTTTTTGATGTCGGCAAAACTCAGGTATTCCAGAACTGCAACGATAAAATTGTGACGACAACACCTCGGAGCTCAACTCCCCGGGACACTGCCACAACCCCTAAATGTCAGGAGGCACCAAGAACAATGTTCTCGTCAGAAAACCATCGGAACGATTCCAAGATACCCGCGTGATCCTAAATTTTTTTAGTGAAACTTGAGAAGAGAGGAGTCAAAACTCTATGTCTGGAAGCCTCACCAGAGCGACAAAGGGACTGAGGAGTAAAAATAATTCCTAACTCTTCGATATATATAAAATCCTAAATGACTCAAAACATTTTTCTAGACTCAACAACGCCAGCGATTTGATCAAGCAGGGGGCTCCTAAGGTCGGGGAAGTCTCTGATTACCAACTTATAACGCCCTCGATGCGGCTATATCTCCCACGTGTCGAAGCACGACTTAGAGGCATAACCGCATTGAAAGCAATGTCACAAGTGAGGTAATCTTCACAACAACCCATGTAATACATAAGGGAAAGAGATACATAGTTGACTTACAATCGCCACTTCACACAATACATGAATAAAGCAATACATCATCCAGGTACAATCAAGGTCCGACTACGGAACCAAAATAAAAGAAGACTAACCCAAATGCTACACAGATCCCCGATCATCCCAACTGGGCTGCACTACTGATCAACTGAAAAACGGAAACAACATAACGAACACGGTCTTCATCAAGCTCCTCCTTGAGCTCGGTTGCGTCAGCTGCACGGTCTCATCGGCACCTGCAAACTGGTTTTGGAAGTATCTGTGAGTCACGGGGACTCAGCAATCTCACACCCTCGCAATCAAGACTATTTAAGCTTATAGGAAGGGTAAAAGGTATGAGGTGGAGCTGCAGCAAGCGACTAGCATATATGGTGGCTAACATACGCAAATGAGAGCGAGAAGAGAAGGTAAAAGCACGGTCGAACAACTGTGATCAAGAAGTGATCCTAGAACAACCTGTGTCAAGCATTAATCCAACATCGTGTTCACTTCCCGGACTCTGCCGGAAAGAGACCATCACGGTTACACACACGGTTGATGTATTTTAATTAATATCAACTTCAGGTTTTCTACAACCGGACATTAACAAATTCCCATCTGCCCATAACCACGGGCACGGCTTTTGAAAGTTCAAATCCCTGCAGGGGTGTCCCAACTTAGCCCATCACAAGCTCTCACGGTCAACGAAGGATATTCCTTCTCCCAAGACAATCCAATCAGACTCGGCATCCCGGTTACAAGACATTTTGACAATGGTAAAACAAGACCAGCAAATCCACCCAGATGTGCCGACAAATCCCGATAGGAGATGCACATATCTCATTCTCAGGGCACACCAGATGAGCCAGCCCAGAGTTGGCCCTGGACATCGCTCAGTTTGGACCAACACTTAGACACGCACTGGCCGGGGGGGGGGGGTTAAGATAAAGATGACCCTCGGGATACGCGACTTCCAAGGGAAAAAGGCTAGGTGGTGGATGGTAAAACCAATGTTAGGCCTTGCTGGAGGAGTTCTATTCCAGGCGAACTATCAAGGGGTTCCCATTATAACCCAACCGTGTAAGAAACGCAAAATCCAGAAACATAACACCGATATGACGGAAACTAGGGCGGCAAGAGTGGAACAAAACACCAGGCATAAGGCCGAGCCTTCCACCCTTTACCAAGTGTATAGATGCATTAATTAAATAAGAGATATTGTGATATCCTAACAAAATATCCATGTTCCAAACATGGAACAATCTCCAATCTTCACCTGCAACTAACGACGCTATAAGAGGGGCTGAGCAAAGCGGTAACATAGCCAAACAACGGTTTGCTAGGACAAGGTGGGTTAGAGGCTTGGCTTAACAATATGGGAGGCATGATATAGCAAGTGGTAGGTATCGCAGCATAGGCATAGCAAAAGAGCGAGCAACTAGCAAGCAAAGATAGAAGTGATTTCGAGGGTATGGTCATCTTGCCTGAAATTCCACAAGGAAGAAGAACGAGTCCATGAAGAAGACAAACAGACGTAGTCAAACGGGTCCTCATAAACGCGATATTATCGGAACCAACCCAAAGAAGCAACACCGCAAAGAAGAACACAACATAGTAAACAACCAACACATGAACATGGCATGATATGCGGGATGCGGTATGCGATGCATATGCAAGATTTGGAAAGGAATGATTGTACCTGGCCTCAACATGGAAATCTAAGAGTGCCACTGGAAAGGTGAGTTGATTTTGGTCGAAATCGATATAAAGATCACCGGAATCGGATGCACGGTTTGGAAATGGCAAGCAAAACAAATATGGCACCGGTCTGCAATAATCAGCACGAGACCACCTAAATGCATCAAGGACAACATGCTAAAGCACTCCAACATGACAACAAAATACATGACAGGGATCCACTCATGATGCTTGACAAAAGATGACACTGAGCTACAGCTAATCCACTCAATAACAGGTTCAAACAAACATGGCAAAAGTGCAAAAGATAACAGGTTTCAGACTTAGTGAAATTAACAGCATGTCAGGAATTTATCATCAGGAAGCAATCTTTAGAGCACGATAACTACATGCTACAGGAACATATCATGGCAAAACAAGGCATGTAATGAAGCTACTCAAAGCATATAACAAAAGTCCCTTAGTGACAATGAGCCAAAAGGGATCAGAAAATACAATTGCAAGCATGTGAACATGGCAAAAACATAAACAGATTCAGACTTGGTGAAAAACTGGAGCATGGCAAAACAGATAACGAGTAGGCATGTTTACGAGCTCGATGCACTCACTACGAGGCATTGCATGACAAAATAAGCACACACCCAGCAAATAGACATGACGTAGAAGCTAGACATGGCAAGAGCAACAACATAGCATGCACAGATCAACAACAACAAGCTTGGCAAAATTGCAAAACATGTTAACAATCTGCCAGGAACATTTTATAGTAAAGTAGAGCTCGATTGACTCAAGCTAGGGTGCTCCATAAATGCAAACAAAGACACATATGGATAGATCACAACATTATCTACAAAACATCCTTACTGATCATGCTCAAAAGAGGCACGGATCACTAGGAAACAACATGAACATATGGCATAAAAAATAATGACAGGGCAAGGACTTAGTGAAATTCTAAGTCCCTGAAATCAGCATCATTGAGTAAGCTACTTTGTATGCTTGTGCTAGTCACCACAAAGATCACAAAAACACTTGGCATACACCCCTTTAAATATGGCATGGCATTCTACAAAACACATGTAGAGCTCAGGATCATAGAATGCACACATTAATCATGGCAAAAATGACAAAAGTACATTTGCTGAAACAGATCTGAAACTATCATCACATAGCCCTCTTCCAACAGCATTTCAGGCAACAAGATGAGCTCAAATGGAAATGATGCAATGAGATGAAATGATGTACTCGTCGAGACGAACATTTTGATATGCTACACGCCCGAAACGGAGCCACGGTTGCAGAGATATGATGCGATGAAATATGCAACAAATTAAAGGGACGAGGGCAAAAGTCAACCGCTAGGGTTTTTTCAGATACAGATCCAGATCGACACGGATGACGAGGCGCTCGCCGGAGCTGTAGACGCGGTGGCCGGACTCGACGCAACTCGCCGGAGTTGAGGTGGAGGCGATCCGAGGTCGCCGGAGCGACGACGGGGTAGTGAGGGGCGGCGTTGGCGGCGGTAGGGCGGCGCGAGCGGAACCAGAGGGAGGTGAGCGGTGGTGGGCGACGGGCGGCGCCGGCGGTGCGGCGAGTGCCGGCGACGCGGCGGCACCGCGGGCGCCGGCGTGGAAGGCGGCGGGCGCGCTCGGGTGCTGCGGGGCGACGATGGGCTCTCGGGGGCCCGATTCGGGTTCCCCGGGCTGGGCGCAGTGCGGGGAGAGAGAGAGGGCCAGCGGGACATGTGGCGCGACGCCGTTGGTCCGGCGGCGCGGGGAGGAGTAGATCTAGGGTTTCGTCCGCGAAAAATGGACGCGGAGGGCACACATATATATATAGGTAGAGGGAGCTAGGAGAGTCCAAATGAGGTGCAGTTTTCGGCCAAGCGATCGTGATCGAACGACCGAGATGATGGAGGGGTTTAGGTGGGTTTTGGGCCACTTTGGAGGGGTGTTGGGCTGCAACACACACGAGGCCTTTATGGTCCCTTGGTTAACCGTTAGAGTATCAAACAAAGTCCAAATGGCACGAAACTTGATAGGCGGTCTACCGGTAGTAAACCCAGGCCGCATGACAAGTCTCGGTCCAATCCGAAAACGTTTAACACCTACAGACTAAAAGAGGTAGAAAGGGACACCGGGTGACATTGGAGCGCCGGATTGCAAAACGGACAACGGGGAAAATGCTCGGATGCATGAGACAAACATGTATGCAAGTGAAATGCACATGATGACATGATATGAGATGCATGACACGCAAGCAATGACAAGGCAACAACATCGAATAACTGGAAGACACCTGGCACATCGGTCTCAGGGCGTTACAACTGCATTGGTTTTCCCTTGAAGAGGAAAGGGTGATGCAGCAAAGTAGCATAAGTATGTCCCTCAGTTTTTGAGAACCAAGGTATCAATCCAGTAGGAGATCACACTCAAGTCCCACGCACCTACACAAACAAATAAGAACCTTGCAACCAACACGATAAAGGGGTTGTCAAGCCCTTCACGGTCACTTACAAGAGTGAGATCTGATAGATATGATAAGATAATATTTTTGGTATTTTTATGATAAAGATGCAAAGTAAAATAAAAGGCAAAAGAAATAACTAAGTATTGGAAGATTAATATAATGGAAGATAGACATGGGGGCCATAGGTTTCACTAGTGGCTTCTCTCAAGAGCATAAGTATTACGATGGGTAAACGAATTACTGTCGAGCAATTGATAGAATTGAGCATGGTTATGAGAATATCTAGGTATGATCATGTATATAGGCATCACGTTCGCGACAAGTAGACCGAAATGATTCTGCATCTACTACTATTACTCCACACATCGACCGCTATCTAGCATGCATCTAGAGTATGAAGTTCATAAGAATAGAGTAATGCTTTAAGTAAGATGACATGATGTAGAGGCATAAACTCATGCAATATGATATAAACCCCATATTTTTATCCTCGATGGAAATAATACAATACGTGCCTTGCTGCCCCTTCTGTCACTGGGAAAGGACACCGCAAGATTGAACCCAAAGGTAAGAACTTCTCCCATTGCAAGAAAGATCAATCTAGTAGGCCAAACCAAACTGATAATTTGAAGAGACTTGCAAAGATAAACCAATCATACATGAAAGAATTCGGAGGAGAATCAAATATTGTTCATAGATAAACTGGATCATAAACCCACAATTCATCGGATCTTGACAAACACACCGCAAAAGAAGATTACATCGAATAGATCTCCAAGAAGATCGAGGAGAACTTTGTATTGAGATCCAAAGAGAGAGAAGAAGCCATCTAGCTAATAACTATGGAGCTGTAGGTCTGAAATAAGCTACTCACACATCACCGGAGAGGCCATGGAGTTGATGTAGAGGCCCTCCGTGATCAATGCCCCCTCCGGCGGAGCTCCGGAAAAGGCCCCAAGATGGGATCTCTCGGGTACAGAAGGTTGCGGCGGTGGAATTAGGTTTTCGTGGTGCTCCTGGATGTTTGGGGGGGGGCATGTGGACTTATATAGGAGGAAGACGTACGTCGGTGGAGCAACAGAGGGCCCACGAGGGTGGAGGGCGCGCCCCCTACCTCGTGGCTTCCTCCGTTGTTTCTTGACGCCCACTCCAAGTCTCCTGGATCACGTTTTTTGAGAAAATCACGTTCCCAAAGGTTTCATTCCGTTTGGACTCCGTTTGATATTCCTTTTCTTCGAAACCCTAAAATAGGCAAAAAAACAACAATTTGGGTTGGGCCTCCGGTTAGTAGGTCAGTCCCAAAAATGATATAAAAGTGTAAAATAATTCCCATTAACATCCAAAATAGATAATATAATAGCACGGAGCAATCAAAAATTATAGATACGTTGGAGACATATCAAGCATCCCCAAGCTTAATTCCTGCTCGTCCTCGAGTAGGTAAATGATAAAAACAGAATTTTTGATGTGGAATGCTTTCTAACATATTTCTCAATGTAATTTTTCTTTATTGTGGCATGAATGTTCAGATCCGAAAGATTAAAGATAAAAGTTTAATATTGACATAGAAATAATAATACTTCAAGCATACTAACTAAGCAATAGTGTATTCTCAAAATAACATGGCCAAAGAAAGTTATCCCTAGAAAATCGTATAGTCTGGCTATGCTCTATCTTCACCACACAAAATATTTAAATCATGCACAACCCCGATGACAAGCCAAGCAATTGTTTCATACTTTTGATGTTCTCAAACTTTTTCAATCTTCACGCAATATATGAGCTTGAGCCATGGATATAACACTATATGTGGAATAGAATGGTGGTTGTGGAGAAGACAAAAAGGAGAAGATAGTCTCAAATCAACTAGGCGTATCAACGGGCTATGGAGATGCCCATTAATAGATATCAATGTGTGTGAGTAGGGATTGCCATGCAATAGATTCACTAGAGCTATAAGCATATCAAAGCTCAACAAAAGAAACTAAGTGGGTGTGCATCCAACTTGCTTTGTCATGAAGACCTAGGGCATTTTGAGGAAGCCCATCATTGTAAAATACAAGCCAAGTTCTATAATGAAAAATTCCCACTAGTATATGAAAGTGATATCATAGGGGACTCTCTATCATGAAGATCATGGTGCTACTTTGAAGCACAAGTGTGGAAAAAGGATAGTAGCATTGTCCCTTCTCTCTTTTTCTCTCATTTTTTTATTTGGGCCTTCTTTTTTGGCCTCTTTATTTTACGTCCGGAGTCTCATCCCGACTTGTGGGGGAATCATAGTCTCCATCATCCTTTCCTCACTTGGTACAATGCTCTAATAATGATGATCATCACAATTTATTCACTTACAACTCAAGAATTACAACTCAATACTTAGAACAAAATATGAGTCTATGTGAATGCCTCCGGCGGTGTACCGGGATGTGCAATGATGCATGAGTGACATGTATGAAGAATTATGAATGGTGGATTTGCCACAAATATGATGTCAACTACATGATCATGCAAGCAATATGACAATGATGAAGCATGTCATAATAACGGAACGGTGGAAAGTTGCATGGCAATATATCTCGGAATGGCTATGGAAATGCCATAATAGGTAGTTATGTTGGCTTTTTTGAGGAAGGTATATGGTTGGTGTATGATACCAGCGAGAGTTGCGCGATATTAGAGAGGCTAGCAATGGTGGAAGGGTGAGAGTGCATATAATCCATGGACTCAACATTAGTCATTAAGAACTGACATACTTATTGCAAAAATCTATTATTTATCGAAATAAAGTATTACGCGCATGCTCCTAAGGGGATAGATTGGTAGGAAAAGACCATCGCTCGTCCTCGACCGCCACTCATAAGGAAGACAATCAATAAATAAACCATGCTCCGACTTCATCACCTAACGGTTCACCATACGTGCATGCTACGGGAATCACAAACTTCACCACAAGTATTTCTCAAATTCACAACTACTCAACTAGCATGACTCTAATATCACCATCTCCATATCTCAAAACAATTATCAAGTATCAAAATTCTCATAGTATTCAATGCACTTCTATGAAAGTTTTTATATTAAAGCAAATTTCCATGTTGTTCTAAAGGACTCTCAAAATAATATAAGTGAAGCATGAGAGATCAATTATTTCTATAAAACAAAACCACTACCGTGCTCTAAAAGATATAAGTGAAGCACTAGAGCAAAATCTATATAGATCAAATGATATAAGTGAAGCACATAGAGTATTCTAATAAATTTCAAATCATGTGAGCCTCTCTCAAAAGGTTTGTACAGCAAGGATGATTGTGGTAAAATAAAAAGAAAAGACTCAAATCATACAAGACGCTCCAAGCAAAACACATATCATGTGGTGAATAAAAATATAGCTCCAAGTAAAGTTACCGATAGACGAAGATGAAAGAGGGGATGACTTCCGGGGCATCCCCAAGCTTAGGATTTTTGGTGTCCTTGAATTTTACCTTGGGGTGCCATGGGCATACCCAAGCTTAGGCTCTTGCCACTCTTTTTTCCATAATCCATCAAATCTTTACCCAAAACTTGAAAACTTCACAACACAAAACTCAAAATAGAAAATCTCGTGAGCTCCGTTAGCGAAAGAAAACAAAACACCACTTCAAGGTACTGTAATGAACTCATTACTTATTTATATTGGTGTTAAACCTACTGTATTACAACTTCTCCATGGTTTTTAAACTCTTTTACTAGCCATAGTGTAGGATCGAAAGTATGTCTAGAGGGGGGTGATTAGACTACTTGACCAAATAAAAACTTGACCTTTTCCCAATTTTAGTTCTTGGCAGATTTTAGCTATTTTAGGACAAGTCAAGCAATCATCACACAATTCAAGCAAGCATGCAAAGAGTATATTGGCAGCGGAAAGTAAAGCATGCAACTTGCAAGAATGTAAAGGGAAGGGTTTGGAGAATTCAAACGCAAATGGAGACACGGATGTTTTTCCCGTGGTTCGGATAGGTGGTGCTATCCTACATCCACGTTGATGGAGACTTCAACCCACAAAGGGTAACGGTTGCGCGAGTCCACACAGGGCTCCACCCACGAAGGGTAACGGTTGCGCGAGTCCACACAGGGCTCCACCCACGAAGGGTCCACGAAGAAGCAACCACCCACAAAGGGTCCACGAAGAAGCAACCTTGTCTATCCCACCATGGCCATCGCCCACACAGGACTTGCCTCACTAGCGGTAGATCTTCACGAAGTAGGCGATCTCCTTGCCCTTACAAACTTCTTGGTTCAACTCCACAATCTTGTCGGAGGCTCCCAAGTGACACCTAGCCAATCTAGGAGACACCACTCTCCAAGAAGTAACAAATGGTGTGTAGGTAATGAACTCCTTGCTCTTGTGCTTCAAATGATAGTCTCCCCAACACTCAACTCTCTATCATAGGATTTGGATTTGGTGGAAAGAAGATTTGAGTGGAAAGCAACTTGGAGAGCCTAGAGATCAAGATTCATATGGTAGGAATGGAATTTCTTGGTCTCAACACATGAGTAGGTGGTTCTCTCTCAGAACATGTGAGTTGGAATGGTGTATGTGTTCTGATAGTTCTCTCTTCGAATGAAGAGGGGGTGGAGGGGTATATATAGCCTCCACACAAAATCCAACCGTTACACAGTTTTCCAATCCCGGTGGGACCGAATCACAAACTCGGTCGGACCGAAAATGTAAACCTAGTGACCGTTAGAGATTTTCGGTGGGACTGACATGCAACTCGGTAGTACCGATATGGTTAGGGTTTGGGCATAACATAATCTCGGTGAGACCGATTACACAAACTCGGTGAGACCGAATTTGGTAATTAGCTAACCAGAGAGTTGGTCACGCAAACTCGGTGGGACCGATTTGCTCTTTTGGTGAGACCGAAAAGTTACAAAGGGGAAACACTGAATTTACATTGCAATCTCGGTGGGACCGATTCGCTCTTTCGGTGAGACCGAAAAGTTATGAAAGGGAAACAGAGAGTTTGCAATCCCATCTCGGTGAGACCGAGATCCCTATCGGTAGAACCGAATTGCTAGGGTTTGGCAGTGGCTAATGACAAGTGAAACTCGGTGGCGCCGGATAGGAAGAATCGGTAGGACCGAGTTTGGCTTAGGGTTTAGGTCAAATGTGGATATGGGAAAGTAGTTGAGGGTTTTTTGGAGCATATCACTAAGCACATGAAGCAAGAGGCTCATTAAGCAACACCTCATCCCTCCTTGATAGTATTGGCTTTTCCTAAAGACTCAATGTGATCTTGGATCACTAAAATATAAAATGAAGAGTCTTGAGCTTTTGAGCTTGAGCCATTCCTTTTTCCTTAGCATTTTGAGGGTTCCACTTTCACATCCATGCCATGCCAATCATTGAGCTTTCCTGAAATAATAATATTGGAATAGCATTAGCTCAATGAGCTATATGTTGTTATGAATTACCAAAACCACCTAGGGATAGTTGCACTTTCAATATCCCCCTTTTTGGTAATTGATGACAACATATAGATCAAAGCTTCGACAGATAATAAGCATGAAATATATCGTCACTTTGAGAAGTATGTGATAAGTAAGAGCTCCCCCTAAACTTGTGCATATTTAAAATTTGCTTTGGACTGCAAATGCACAAGGAGTTAGAGTCATGGGTTACTCTTCCATGTCACATACATCTTGGTGGAGCGCTTAAAATGATAAGAATGAAATACATGCACTCATCACCAAAAATAGTGAAAGATCACATAAGATAGATAAGATAATAGCATTAAGAAAGCATTAAGTGTAGCTTATGATCAAACACATGATCATCAATGTCTCACAAATAATGACATAGTATCTCAAGCACTCAAAATCAAACAAGTTCGAAAAACCACCAAATAAAGCAAGAGAGAAAAGCAACACTCTCTCTCTCGAAGCCTATGATCTATACATTTTTCTCCCCCTTTGGCAACAAGTTACCAAAAAGTTCCTAGAAAATGCATAGTGCTAGATCGACGCTCAGGCTTGATCTTCTGGTGGTGGTGGAGTCAGGATCACTCCAAGGATGAAGGCTTCTGTAGACGCTGAAGTAGACGCTAGAGTTGGAGCTGAAGTAGATGCTGGAGCTGGTGGAACTGAGGCTGTAGCTGGTGCTGAGGTGGTGGCTCTTGTGTCAGCAACTGGCACGATAGACGACCTCGGACCTCGTGGCACTCTGGAAAAGGCATGAGTGGTAGTCCTGCCTCTCCTCTCCTGCATATCATCTTGGAGCTGCTCCACTGCAGACTGAATCTCCGTTACCTTGACATCCAAGTCATAGAACTTTTGTTCCATGATTCTCTCTAGGCTTGCCTGGTTTTGAGTTAGGGTGGCTAGTCCTTGCTCAATCCGCAGGGTGGATGCAATCAGGTAACCAAGCTGCTCTTGTTTGGTCTTCAAGAAATACTCAGACGCCTCCTCTTGAGTTGGCATCTTGGCAGCTTTCTCCTTCCTTGCCTTCTCCTTCTTTGCGTATGCTTGGGCAGATGATGGCTCGTCCTCAGTCATGACAACTTGATTGTCCTCAAAATCTGGACGGATGGGCAGGTGTTCCTTGTCCACTAAATATATGCCCGTGCCCATCTTGGAGTTAATGAGCTCCTGGATCTGAGGCGCATATCCGCAACTCCTCTTCTGATCTGCTGCAGTCCTTTTGATAGTTTCCACTATGAGGCTCATCACCTTGAACTTCTGAGGCACATCAAATACATGTAGCAAGTTGATAGCATAGCCTCTGATCATCTTGTGATCTCTAGACTTGGGCAATAAGGTGTGCCTCAAGATCCAATTGATAGTTGGCAGCCCTGATAGAAAGTAATGCACAGACCCAAATTTGAACGTGTCAAGGGCTTCATTTGGAATTTCCTTGTACATATTGGACATAGGGTTATGGTACATCTTCTTCTTGGCATATATGTCCAAATCATCATCATGCTCCTCTGGGGCATTAATGATCTGTGCCCACTCAGCAACTGTGGATTGGTACCTTGTACCCTCAGACATCCATGTGATCCTCCCATCTGAATAAAAATGTGCTGTGGAGTAGAACTGCATCATAAGCTCCTCATTCCACTTTGTGAGCTTCTGCCCAACAAAGTCAGCTACTCCACAAGCTATGAAGCTGTCTTGCACTCCAGGATAGTGCTCCTCATTGTCCTTGATGTACTGCCAGTCAACCCATCTCATATCACAGACTATTGGCTTCTTATCAAGCAGTACTGTCTCATAGAAGTCCTGCTGTTCCTTAGGGTGGAACCTGTAGTCAACATCAGTCCTCCTCCTTGAAGCATACAGGTCTGTTTCTCTCCACTTCCTCAGCCCTGAATCTCTCCTGAGCTTCATGTCCTCAGCCACAGGATGCGCATCATTGTGGTCTGGGATCTTGGGCTTGAGCTTTCTCAGAACTTGCTCTTCATCCTCTTCTTCAGCAACAGTCTCAGGCACTAGGGCCTTGTTCTTCTTAGCTGCAGGAATGCTCCTTGTATTCCTCTTTGGTTTTGGCTTGGAGGCAGCTTTGGGCTTAGATGTAGTAGCCCCTAATCTTATGGCATCACCCATCAGCTTGGGTGCCTTGGGTGCTGGTGCAGCTACCTCTTCTTCCTCTTCCTCTTCCATGATGGAAGCCTTTCCTAGCACTCTAGCTACGGTCTTCTTGACCCTTTCCTTTCTTTTCTTTCCCTCAGCAGCAACTGGCTCTTTGGGTGCAGGCTTCTCAGTTGAAGCTCTTGCCTTTGACATAGGTTGCCTGCCTATTGGCCTTTTGATCTTTAGACCTGGCTTTGTGCCTTGAGCTGGCTCAACTCTCTTTGATGTGGCCTCTTCCTCTGCCACATAATCTTCATCTTCGGAGTCTGAAGTTCTCTTCTTCTTCTGTCTGGTGGCAGCTTTTGGCAGATTTCTTGGGGTACTTCTGCTGCCCTCATCTGAAGAGCTGGAGGGACTAGTGCCCTCACTCATGTGCACCTGCTGCTCTGACATGTTCTCGCTATCACTTTGATCAGACATGCTGCAAGCTCTGACTTCTGACCCTGTGAATAGTTTATAGATCAGGTAGAATAGATGAGCATCACAAAATGCAGAGATTTTTGCAAAAAGAATGATCCAAAAACTTAGTTTTAGTTTCCCACTGAAATCATCTCGGATCTACTGATTTTCAAACTCGGTGATACCGAAGCAGTTTTGGAACCTAAACTAGTGAACTTGGTAGGACCGAGTCACAGTTCGGTGGCACCGAGACTGCTAGGGTTTCACAGAGTTCCAAAATCGGTCACATCGATAAGTAATTCTCGATCAGACCGAGTCTCACTTGTGCAATGGCATAAGCCAAATCGGTGGGACCGAGTTTTTCAACTCGGTGGGTCCGAGATGGTTTCGGCGGAAACCTAACCCTAAAATTTTCGAATCAAAGCTAATCTACGGGCGTATTGACTGGATAGGAGTGTTTCAATCGTGGCAAGAATCATGAAGAACACAATGTGCTAGGAATCGAACGGGGAATAGCACTGTGATCGAGTCCATACCCTAGTTCGGCGGAGACTCGCTACGGCGGCAACGACGGGGCAGAGTTCCCATTGACGGCGATGGAGACCAGCGACTGGAGGCGGCTGGCGGCGAGAAGACGATCCGGAGACAACATTGGTAGAGCAGGCTATCGCGTGGGCGAAGGGATTCAGAGAAATTTCCAAATTTTGCCCGTGACTATATATAGCCCGACCCTGCCGGTGTGACCGAGTGGAACAACTCGGTGGCACCGAGATTCATAACTGCAGGCAGTTACTGAAACTCGGTGGGACCGAAATGTTCAAATCGGTTGCACCGAGATCGAAAACCTAGATCAACTTAATGATCTCGGTAGGACCGAAAGTGGGGTATCGGTCAGACCGAGAATCATAAAGAGGTTTTGGAAGTTTAAGTCTGACGAATCGGGGACTCCGAGCGCTCCTCACACAGAGTGGTTCAAATCTGACTTGATCAAATTTTGTGATGCAGCACGAATAGAGTTTGAGACGAGAAAAGCATAAATAGCTAGAGGAGGTACTTAGGCATTCTTGTCCATCCACTTGGCAAAAGAAAATAAAACCAAACAATCAAAACAACAAGTGGATGTCCTCGAATGAGTAAAATATGCAACCAGCATGCTCACATAATAAGATGGCAAATGAAATATGTGGCAAGGCATGCACAGCCAATTCTAGCATCTATCAAGCAATTTGCGATGACAAGGTCATCTATATATGAGTATATTGACTTAGGAGTCAAGTGAGAGCACTTGATCATAGGTCATACTCATCGTTTAAGCTTAAGTGGGGTTACCACTTTTACATAAAGCATTGTTGTGTTCACATCTTTAGAGTTGCTTTAACTCAGTCTTAGAGTAAAGCTCCCCCTAGATGTGATATCCCCCCTAAGAGGGATGAACTAACCTTGGGTTTTGTCGATGATGACTTCATGTAGATGTTGAAGATGTGGATGCTCAATGTTGATGTAGATCACTTGGAGCTATCCATTTGAGTGAATTGCACTTTCAATACCTACATGGGTTAGTCCCACAAGGAACAAACAAGGATATCCATAGACATAGAGTGATGCACACACATGATGATGTCCATGAAAACTTTTAGGTTACCTTGTCTCTTGTCTTACCAACAAGAGGGTTTGTGACTCCTTGAACTAGTGCAAGATGTGGAAGTTGATTGCACTTGTTCTTGCCAAAATGATAAGAGTGAAGTATGTTGGCGGAGTCACCCTCAAAAACTCTTCTAGTTCTTCTTCTTTTGGATCCACACCATCTTGATGGGAATCCTTGGAGTTGTAGTCGTACTTGATGAAGTGGAACTTGAAGTAGTCTTGGGAATCCACTTGACTAAGGTCTTAGGAGCTTCTTCAAATGCATCAATTTCCTCTTGAAGCTTGTCCTTGCCTTTTTGCTCGTAGTCTTGTGGTGGAAGATCATCTTGAGCTTGTGTTCCCTTGAAAGAAGTATCATACTTCTCTTGTTGAGGAACAAACTTTGTCTTTGGGTATTGATCTTCTTCTCACTCAACTCCATTGGCATTGAACTTTCGTTCAAAACCAACACCTTGATTCTTCCGGTGCATTCCTTGCTTGCGCACAATTTCCTCGAATTGCTTACTCCCGGCAAGGCTTTGTACACTCCTTTCTCTATAATTCCCTTCAATAAGCTATTTTCTTGCTCAAGTGTAACTTGGCTAAGAGAATCATTAGTGGAATCAAGAGAACTACTAGAAGCAACAATATTGGATTTAGCATGATCATTGTTACTGCTAGAGGAAGAATCTTTCTTGTTCTTGTTACTAGACTTGACTTGAGGCATGTAAGTGGATAAGAGTAAACGCTTTGCAATGTAAGAAGAGCTTTTCTTACGGAGATCATCATTGATTTGTTTTAAGAACTCATGCTCTTGCTCAAGATTGAGCTTTTCAAAGCATAATTTCTCATGAGCTCTTAAAAGTTCTCGGTGATCTTCGAAGATAGTTTCATGAGCTAACTTAAGAGTGTTTAGTTCTTTAGTTAGAGCCTCAATCTTCTCCTTATCATTTTCATTCGTTTTATCTCGATTAGCATGTTTAATTGACGTTTCATCATAGTATTCATCACTAGAGTTGTCAACAAGCAAATCATCACCTAACAAGTCATCTTCATCACTATTGAAATCAACATACTCGGGGTGTGTTACCTTAGGACCTTTGGCCATGAAGCATCTTCCAATTCCTTCATTTGGTGAGTCAAATATGTCGTATTAGTTGGTTGACACAAGTGCTAGACCGGCAACACCTTCATCTTGAGTATCTTCGGAGTCGGAGTGATAACTTCTCTCGGAGTGGCTGTCGGTGTCGGAGCCGGATACCCATTCACCAACATGAGCTTGATGTCTTCGTCTTGTGTAGCTCCTTGATGATTTTTTCCTTCCTTTCCGAATCCTTGCTTCTCCGTGAGTATCTTCGTTCATAACGATCATCTCTACTCCTCCTCTCTCTTGGTGGTGATTCTTTGCTTCTTCTTTTTGGAGAATCTTCTCTTCTCTTGTAGGGAGCCGTACACTCATTGGAATAGTGTCCGGGTCTTCCACAACTATAGCAGTTTCGCTCTCGACTAGAAGAACTTTTGTCATTGTAGGACCTTGACTTGAAGCTTCTATCTTTGCTTCTACTCTTGTAGAACTTGTTGAAGTTCTTCACCATTAAGCTCAATTCTTCATTGAAGTCTTGTTTCTCACTTGATGATGTAGGGGCTTCACATGAGGCTTTATAGGAACCACTTGATTTGTTGTGAAGTTCCTCTTTATCCTTAAGTGACATCTCATGAGCAACAATTCTTCCAATCACCTCCGTTGGCTTGAGATCTTTGTAATTGGGCATCATTTGGATCAATGTGCACACAGTATCATATTTTCCATCCAAGGCTCTTAGAATCTTCTTGATGATGAATCTGTCGGTCATCTCTTCACTTCCTAAGCCGGCAATCTCATTTGTGATGAGAGCAAGCCTAGAGTACATTTCAGCGACACCTTCACCATCCTTCATCCTGAACTTGTCAAGTTGGCTTTGAAGCACATCCAACTTGGATTCCTTGACGGAGTCAGTACCTTTGTGCATATCAATCAAAGTGTCCCAAATTTCCTTCGCATTCTCAAGACGGCTGATTTTCTTGAATTCTTCGGGGCACAATCCGTTGAAGAGAATATAACAAGCTTGAGCATTTTATTGCAATATCTTCAACTCATCCGCGGTAGCTTCACGGTTTGGTTCTCTCCCATCAAAGAAGTCACCTTGCAAACCAACACACACAATAGCCCAAACGGCGGGGTTATGTCCAAGAATATGCATTTTCATTTTATGCTTCTAACTAGTAAAATTAGTACCATCAAAGTAGGGACCTCTACGGTGGTAATTTCCCTCGCTAGACGCCATACTCTCCTAGGTTGTGAAACCAAGGCTATGACCACCAAAGCTATGGAGATCAAAGCAAATGGAGACCAAAGCTCTGATACCACTTGTAGGATCGAAAGTATGTCTAGAGGGGGGTGATTAGACTACTTGACCAAATAAAAACTTGACCTTTTCCCAATTTTAGTTCTTGGCAGATTTTAGCTATTTTAGGACAAGTCAAGCAATCATCACACAATTCAAGCAAGCATGCAAAGAGTATATTGGCAGCGGAAAGAAAGCATGCAACTTGCAAGAATGTAAAGGGAAGGGTTTGGAGAATTCAAACGCAATTGGAGACACAGATGTTTTTCCCGTGGTTCGGATAGGTGGTGCTATCCTACATCCACGTTGATGGAGACTTCAACCCACAAAGGGTAACGGTTGCACGAGTCCACACAGGGCTCCACCCACGAAGGGTAACGGTTGCGCGAGTCCACACAGGGCTCCACCCACGAAGGGTCCACGAAGAAGCAACCACCCACAAAGGGTCCACGAAGAAGCAACCTTGTCTATCCCACCATGGCCATCGCCCACACAGGACTTGCCTCACTAGCGGTAGATCTTCACGAAGTAGGCGATCTCCTTGCCCTTACAAACTTCTTGGTTCAACTCCACAATCTTGTCAGAGGCTCCCAAGTGACACCTAGCCAATCTAGGAGACACCACTCCCCAAGAAGTAACAAATGGTGTGTAGGTAATGAACTCCTTGCTCTTGTGCTTCAAATGATAGTCTCCCCAACACTCAACTCTCTCTCATAGGATTTGGATTTGGTGGAAAGAATATTTGAGTGGAAAGCAACTTGGAGAGCCTAGAGATCAAGATTCATATGGTAGGAATGGAATTTCTTGGTCTCAACACATGAGTAGGTGGTTCTCTCTCAGAACATGTGAGTTGGAATGGTGTATGTGTTCTGATAGTTCTCTCTTCGAATGAAGAGGGGGTGGAGGGGTATATATAGCCTCCACACAAAATCCAACCGTTACACAGTTTTCCAATCCCGGTGGGACCGAATCACAAACTCGGTCGGACCGAAAATGTAAACCTAGTGACCGTTAGAGATTTTCGGTGGGACTGACATGCAACTCGGTAGTACCAATATGATTAGGGTTTGGGCATAACGTAATCTCGGTGAGACCGATTACACAAACTCGGTGAGACCGAATTTGGTAATTAGCTAACTAGAGAGTTGGTCAGGCAAACTCGGTGGGACCGATTTGCTCTTTTGGTGAGACCGAAAAGTTACAAAGGGGAAACACTGAATTTACATTGCAATCTCGGTGGGACCGATTTGCTCTTTCGGTGAGACCGAAAAGTTATGAAAGGGAAACAAAGAGTTTGCAATCCCATCTCGGTGAGACCGAGATCCCTATCGGTAGAACCGAATTGCTATGGTTTGGCAGTGGCTAATGATAAGTGAAACTCGGTGGCGCCGGATAGGAAGAATCGGTAGGACCGAGTTTGGCTTAGGGTTTAGGTCAAATGTGGATATGGGAAAGTAGTTGAGGGTTTTTTGGAGCATATCCCTAAGCACATGAAGCAAGAGGCTCATTAAGCAACACCTCATCCCTCCTTGATAGTATTGGCTTTTCCTAAAGACTCAATGTGATCTTGGATCACTAAAATATAAAATGAAGAGTCTTGAGCTTTTGAACTTGAGCCAATCCTTTTTCCTTAGCATTTTGAGGGTTCCACTTTCACATCCATGCCATGCCAATCATTGAGCTTTCCTGAAATAATCATCTTGGAATAGCATTAGCTCAATGAGCTATATGTTGTTATGAATTACCAAAACCACCTAGGGATAGTTGCACTTTCACATAGATTCATCAAAATAAGCAAACAACACACGAAAAACAGAATCTGTCAAAAACAGTACAGTATGTAGTAATATGTAGCTAACGCAAACTCTGGAACCCCAAAATTCTAAAATAAATTGCTGGACGTGAGGAATTTATATATTAATCATCTTAAAAATAATTAACTAAATATCACTTTCCAAATAAAAATGCCAGCAATTCTCGTGAGCGCTAAAGTTTCTGTTTTTTACAGCAAGATCAAAAAGACTTTCCCCAAGTTTTCCCAACGGTTCTACTTGGCACATACACTAATTAAACACAAAAAACACAACCAAAATAGAGGCTAGAAAAATTATTTATTACTAAACTGGAGCAAAAATCAAGAAGCAAAGAATAAGAATAAAATTGGGTTGCCTCCCAACAAGCGCTATCATTCAACGCCCCTAGCTAGGCATAAAAGCGAAGATAGATCTAGGTATTGCCGTCTTTGGTAGGCAATCCATAAGTGGCTCTCGTAATAGATTCATATGGTAATTTAATTTAATTTTCTAGGAAAGTGTTCCATGCCTTTCTTTAATGGAAATTATAATTTAATATTCCGTTCCTTCATATCAATAATTGCACCAATCGTTCTAAGGAAGGGTCTACCAAGAATAATAGGACATGAAGGATTGCAATCTATATCAAGAACAATGAAATCTATGGGCACATAGTTCCTATTTGCAAAAATAAGAAAATAATTAATTCTTCCCATAGGTTTCTTAATAGTGGAATCCGCAAGGTGCAAGTTTAAAGAACAATCATCAAAATCACGGAAACCTAGCAAATCACACAATGTTTTTGGAATCGTGGAAACACTAGCACCCAAATCACACAGAGGATAACACTCATGATCTTTAATCTTAATTTTTATTGTAGTTTCTCACTCATCATAAAGTTTTCTAGGGATAGAAACTTCCAACTCAATTTTTTCTTCATAAGATTGCATCAAAGCATCAACGATATGTTTAGTAAAAGCTTTATTTTGACTATAAGCATGAGGAGAATTTAGCACAGATTGCAACAAGGAAATAAAATCTATCAAATAGAAATTATCATAATTAAATTCCTTGAAATCTAAAATAGTGGGTTCATTGCTATTTAAAGTTTTGACCTCTTCAATCCCACTTTTAACAATTTTTGCATCAAGATCTAAAAACTCTGAATTTTTGGAACACCTTCTAGGTAAAGATGGATCATCTTCATTCCCATCATTATCAAGATTCATATTGCAAAACAAAGATTTAATAAGGGACACATCAATAACTTTTAGATCTTCATCTTTATTATCATGAAAACTAGAAGAACACACCTTCACAAAGCAATCTTTCTTAGCACGCATCCTAGCGGTTCTTTCTTTGCACTCATAAATGGAAATTCTCATGGCTTTGAGAGACTCATTGATATCATGCTTAGGAGGAATAGATCTGAGTTTCAAAGAATCAACATCAAGAGAAATTCTATCAACGTTCCTAGCCAACTCAGCAATCTTAAGCAATTTTTCTTCAATCAAAGCATTGAAACTCTTTTGCGGAGTAATAAATTCTTTAATATTAGATTCAAAATCAGAGGGCATCTTATTATAATTTCCATAAGAATTGTTGTAGGAATTACCATAATTATTAGAGGAATTACTAGGAAACGTCCTAGGATTAAAATTACCTCTATACACGCTATTACCAAAATGGTTCCTACCAACAAAATTCACGTCCATAGATTCATTATTATTCTCAATGAAAGTAGACAAAGACATATCATTAGGATCAGTAGGACCACTCTTATTAGCAAAAAAATCATATGTTCATCCATCTTTCCACTTAAAACATTAATTTCTTCTATCGCATGAACTTTTTTATTAGTAGATCTTTCGATGTGCCATTGAGAATAATTAACCATAATATTATCTAGGAGTTTAGTAGCTTCTTCTAAAGTTATTTGCATATAAGTGCCTCCCATGGCCAAATTTAAAAGATTTCTAGAAGCAAAATTCAATCCGGCATAATTTTTTTGTATAATCATCCAAAGATTCAAACCATGTGTATGGCAATTACGTATCATTAATTTTGTCCTCTCTCAAGCTTGTGCAACATGTTCATGACCAAGTTGCTTAAAATTCATAATATCGTTTCTAAGAGAGATGATTTTAACGGGAGGAAAATACTTAGAGATAAAAGCATCTTTGCACTTATTCCATGAATCAATACTATTTTTAGGCAAAGACGAAAACCACGCTTTAGCACGATCTCTAAGGGAAAAAGGAAATAGCTTCAATTTAACAATATTATCATTGTCCACATCTTTCTTCTTTTGCATATCACACAAATCAGCAAAGATATTTAGATGGGTAGCGGCATCTTCACTAGGAAGGCAGGCGAATTGATCTTTTATGACAAGATTCAACAAAGCAGCATTAATTTCACAATTCAGCATCGGTAAGAGGAGCAATCAGAGTGCTAAGAAAATCATTGTTGTTGGTATTGGTAAAATCACAAAATTTAGTATTATCTTGAGCCATCGTGACAAGCAAGCAATCCAACACACAAGCAACAAGAAACAAGCAAAAAGACAAATAGAAAAAGGAGAAGGGGAATGGGAAAAGATAGGGCAAGAGGAAAAGAGGGCGAATAAAATGGCAAGAGGAAAACGAGAGGCAAATGGCAAATAAGGTAATGCGAGGGATAAGAGTTTGTAATGGGTACTTGGTATGTCTTGACTTGACTTGGCGCGAATCTCCCCGGCAACGGCGCCAGAAATCCTTCTTGCTACCTCTTGAGCATCGTGTTGGTTTTCCCTTGAAGAGGAAAGGGTGATGCAGCAAAGTAGCGTAAGTATTTCCCTCAGTTTTTGAGAACTAAGCTATCAATCCAATAGGCGATCACGCTCAAGTCCCACGCACCTACACAAACAAATAAGAACCTCGCAACCAACGTCAAGCTCTTCACGGACACTTACAAGAGTGAGATCTGATAGATATGATAAGATAATATTTTTGGTATTTTTATGATAAAGATGCAAAGTAAAATAAAAGGCAAAAGAAATAACTAAGTATTGGAAGATTAATATGATGGAAGATAGACCCGGGGGCCATAGGTTTCACTAGTGGCTTCTCTCAAGAGCATAAGTATTATGGTGGTAAACGAATTACTGTCGAGCAATTGATAGAATTGAGCATAGTTATGAGAATATCTAGGTATGATCATGTATATAGGCATCACGTCCGCGACAAGTAGACCAAAACGATTCTGCATCTACTACTATTACTCCACACATCGACCGCTATCCAGCATGCATCTAGAGTATTAAGTTCATAAGAACGGAGTATTGCTTTAAGGAAGATGACATGATGTAGAGGGATAAACTCATGCAATATGATATAAACCCCATCTTTTTATCCTCGATGGCAACAATACAATACGTGCCTTGCTACCCCTGCTGTCACTGGGAAAGGACACCACAAGATTGAACCCAAAGCTAAGCACTTCTTCCATTTCAAGAAAGATCAATCTAGCAGGCGAAACCAAACTGATAATTCGAAGAGACTTGCAAAGATAAACCAATCATACATAAAAGAATTCAGAGAAGAATCAAATATTGTTCATAGATAAACTATATCATAAACCCACAAGTCATTGGATCTTGACAAACACACCGCAAAAGAAGTTTACATCGAATAGATCTCCAAGAAGATCGAGCAGAACTTTGTATTGAGATCCTAAGAGAGAGAAGAAGCCATCTAGCTAATAACTATGGACCCGTAGGTCTGAAATAAACTACTCACACATCACCGGAGAGGCCATGGAGTTGATGTAGAGGCCCTCGGTGATCAATGCCCCCTCTGGCGGAGCTCTGGAAAAGGCCCCAAGATGGGATCTCTCGGGTATAGAAGGTTGCGGCAGTGGAATTAGGTTTCCATGGTGCTCCTGGATGTTTGGGGGGTACGTAGACTT